>NC_133377.1:26523173-26589531 GCF_049309525.1 Garra rufa
ATATATATATATATATTATATATATATACATATATATATACATATACATATATACACATATACACATATATATATACATATATATACACATACATACATATATATATACATACAACATATATATATATACATACATCATATATATATATATATATATATATATATATATATATATATATATATATATATATATATATATACATACATACATATATACACATACATATATATATATATATACATACATACATACATATACATATATATATATACACACATACATACATATACACATACATATATAAAAAATGGAAAAGTGCTGTTGATGATTGAGCTTAATTTCTATTGAACCCAGAACATTCTAGTTGACCATAGTTGGTCTAAACATCTGAAATCGCATAGAAAATTTTAATGGATTAAAACCTGGAATATGCATAGGATGTTTTTTAAGTAAATTTTTAGGATAAAGTTGTAGGACTTACAGTAATAAATAAATTTCTTCTTCAAACCTCTTCATGCATCTATATAGGAAGCTTCTCTATTAAAGGAACTGTATGTAAGAAATTTATTTCAGTTAATCATAAAATGGCCCTGACATGTCACTAGACATTAAGAAATCATGCTCATTTCAAATACTTATATCACTGACAACAGTGGTCCGGCCAGGATATTGTCATTTAAAAGTGAGAGTTGCAGCCCACAACTGATGTTATTGTTGTCCTTTTGTGTTTTGGTCTGAGGCTCCACCCTCCAGCTATCTACCAATCACGAAGTCAGTAGAGTTTCGTCATCCGGGTTGCCAGCTCTGCTCTAGTTACAGCTGCAGCTACGAACGTGTCGGATAAAACATGTATAACGTTACAAAACCTAAAAGACCTCATTATGAATCCGAAATACGTCGTGACAAAGTCCAAAATAAAACAAGGATTTGTATAGGAGATGCCTTTGAAAGATGGAGATGGCTGAAAACGGATCCTGCAGCTTAGCTGGCAACCTCGAGTCAGGAGGGAGGGGGAGGGGATACACTGTTCTACAGTATTTCGAAAGTGATTGCAGTACCAGTTTTGGCCACAATCCTACATACAGTTCCTTTAAAGACAAATGAACATGTTAAACATAATAAAAATTAAATTAAGATGAATGTGTATGCATATGTCACTGTCCATAATGTTTCCTGCGGTGTCATTAAGCATACAACAGATGCAAAGCAGTCATATTATTCAGTGTTCAGATAAATTATGTAAGGGTGTTATCACAGATTGTGTTGGAATGGCATATTGTAGGTGTTAATGAGACATTGTGATTTGTCTAAACCTAGAAAACAAAGAAAAAAAAAATAGTACACCAATAATCACGTTCTTAACAATTCCCCATACACTCTCTGCTGAATTGAGGCGGCCACATTCTACTTTCTTATCGTGTTGAGATTTCAGAGTCATTATATCCAATCAAAGACACAAGACAGAAATGAAATGAGCAGTGGCTCTTGGGTAGAGTAATGGATCCAGAATGTTTCAATCTCGAGGTAGATGGAAACACACGGGCTAGATTGAACGGTCCTGAACTGCTTCGTCTCAGGTCATTGACATCTTTCTTCAAATTCAAATATAAAATGCCTCCTCGACCCATTCACAATCACTATTCAAATACCTCTTTAGAAATCAATTTGTCTCACTGTTCTGTGTCTCGTTTGTGATTGTTAATTAAGGAAACTTGTAGCAATTGCTTTGTCGAATTAGACCTCGTCAGCCTTCTGTGCTTGTAATTGTTGCTCTCGATGCTTTATGCTGGTGTAGTAGCCCTTGATTACCTCTTGCATATGCATTTCAACGTGAATTACTTTCACAGCACAACCAGCTTTTGATCAGGCCAGTGTAAGTGGCGTCTCATCCTGTGTGGCTATTTGCATACTAATTCCATATTGACTTGATTTCCAAGGTAATTAGAGACACATAGCCGGGCATACTGGCAGATTAATTCTTTTACTTTTCTTTTCATTGACATTTCTTTTATTGCGGGAGGTCTCGGTGTCGCAGTAAGCTATGGGCCGTACGGCAAAATTGCGCTAAAGCAAACAGATGCGATGCGGCCCCTCCCGAAATGATAACATTTGCCTTCCATCAAATTATCTTGTAAATGAGAAGAAAATGGCACGCTTGTCTTCAATTACAGGAAATGATAGAGGACTGCATAAAAACAAGCACCTTAAGCCATTCTTGGTATGCAAACGCTACTCATTTGCTGGTAATGGCTCCTCTTTAGGCTTAAACTGCATGCAGACCATGCAAAACTGCACAGATATGCAAATGACACTGGTGTGAAAAACCCAAAGACTATTTTTTCTTGTCCTTTTACGGTTGGTGCATTGTGAGCCATATTGCCTTGAGACTCAGTGGTGCTAGGTCTGATTTGATTGGGTAATCAACATAGATATTACCTTGTGATGAACTTTATCATCACAATTGCGTTGAAATCAAGAGGTCAAGATTTAGCTAGTTAGCACATTCCGCTTAGACCCTGCTGGTGGACAAAAGCATCTTTCTCCATTGACAGCCATTCAAAAGTGTTGACAATATACCAATATATAAAGAGGTTTTACTGAATAGATTTGGTGTAGCAATAGCCAAAAAAACACTGTATGGGTCAAAACGATTGATTTTTCTTCTACGCCAAAAATCATTTACAGATAATGTACTCACCCCCTTGTCATCCAAGATGTCCATGTCTTTCTTTCTTTCTTTCATTTATATTTGACCATATACTAATATTTAAAGAGGTTTCACTTAATGGGTTTGGTGTACCAATAGCCAAAAAAAACACTGTATGGGTCAAAATTTTTGATTTACTTCTACGCCAAAAATCATTAGAATATTAAACGAGAAGTTTACTTCCAGAACAAACATTTACAGATAATGTACTCACCCCCTTGTCATCAAAGATGTTCATGTCTTTCTTTCTTAATTTATTTATTTGACCATATACCAATATATAAAGAGGTTTCACTTAATGGGTTTGGTGTACCAATAGCCAAAAAAAAAAAAAAAAAACTGTATAGGTCAAAATTATTGATTTTCCTTCTACGCCAAAAATCATTAGGATATTAAAGGAGAAGTTCACTTCCAGAACAAAAATTTACAGATAATGTACTCAGCCCCTTGTTATCCAAGATGTTCATGTCTTTCTTTCTTCATTTATTTATATTTGACCATATACCAGTATATAAAGAGGTTTTACTTAATATGTTTGGTGTATCAATAGCCAAAAAACACTGTATGGGACAAAATTATTGATTTACTTCAACGCCAAAAATTATTAGGATATTAAAAGGAGAAGTTCACTTCCAGAACAAAAATGATGTACATAATGTACTCACCCCCTTGTCATCCAAGGATTTTTCTCCATATACTGGACTTCTCTGGTGCCCAGAATTTGAACCTTAAAAATGCAGTTTAAATGAGGCTTCAAATGATCACAAATGTGGTTGTAAACGATCCCAGCTGAGTAAGAAGGGTCTCATCTAGCGAACCGATCAATTATTATTATTATTATTACAATTTATATACTTTTTAACCTCAAACGCTCATCTTTTGTAGCTCTGCCTGAACTCAGTTTTTTCCTGTTCAAGACAGTTAGGGTATGTTGAAAAACTCCCATCTAATTTTCTCCCTATATCACTGTTTTTTACGTTTTTTTGTTAAGGGTGTTTGATCATCTTTGCATGTTTACATTGCAAACACTGGGTCGGTACTTCTGCAGCAATGTAGGATGATTTTGAAATTATTTTTGAAGTTGAGAGAGAAAATAAGATGGGAGTTCAGGCAGAGCAAGACAAGATGAGCGTTTGAGGTTAAAAAGTATATAAATTGCAATTAAAAAAAAAACTGATTGTTTCGCTAGATAAGACCCTTCTTCCTTTGCTGAGATTGTTTACAACCACATTTGGGATCGTTTGAAGCCGCATTTAAACTGGATTTTGAAAGTTCAAACTCGGGGCACCATAGAGGTTCAGTATTTGGAGAAAAAACTTTTTCCTTAAAAAAACTATTTCTTTACAATTGAAGAAAGAAAGACATGAACATCTCGTATGACAAGGGGGTGAGTACATCACCTGTAAAGCTTTGCTCTGGAAGTGAACTTTTCCTATAAGTAATGATCATGTTCCATGAAGATATTTTGCAAATTTCCTACAGTAAATGTATCAAAACTTAATTTTTGATTAGTAATATGCATTGCTCAGAAGGCGATTTTCTCAGTATTTCAGATTTTCAAATAAAAAATTCTGATTAAAAATTAAATGTTAAGTAACTATCTAGTCCATCTTGTATTGAACCCGGAGAAGTAGCCTTAACCAAATTATTGGTTAAGTCTACACTTGCAAAAATGAATGATTTGTTTTGATTGATTTGATCTGGTAATAAGCAAGAAAATTAGATATTGACAAACAGGCTCCTCATATCTGACAAAAAAAAAAAACACAGTTAACGGATCCGTGCAGATAACCTTTGATCTGTGGTCATTAACGGTCATCATAATCCCCTTAGCTACTTTGGAAACAGGTCATCGGATTTTGGCTTGCTCAATGCCAGACATCCTGGTACTATGGGGGTGAAGGCAACACACGCCAGCAGCAAACTGTGACGGTAATGATGATAATGTAACAGTGCAGTACTTCTGTAACCCTGTCACTTCTTCCTACATTCATGGTGATATTTTATTTGAACCCTGCCGTCCACTGCCGCACATATTTGTTGACATAAGAGGACATGCTGTATACTGTCTTGCTCTCTAAAAGTAAAAAACATGTAATGTTTCATGGGCTGGAAAGCAGACACAGTTTTCAAAAGAGCCACCTGGGTGTTTGTTGACCTACATAGGTAACCATATGGTGGGCTTCATACAGTAAATCATACGTGAAGAACCATGATGCAATATAGACAAGTTCATAGACATGTGCTCAGAGCATTTTATCTTTTCCAACCTAAAACATCACATCAGTATGGAAACCCGTTTCCGCCACTGAATAAAAAAACAAAAAAAAGTTGACTTTTTACCTCAAAATTCTGAATTTTTCTTGCAATTGTGAGTTTACATCTCACAATTCTGACTTTTTTCTCAGAATTGCAGGACATAAATTCGCAATTCTGAGAAATAAAGTTAAACTCATAATACTGAATTGTGATATAAACTTGCAATTGTGAAAAATGAAGTCTGAATTGCCTGATGTAAACTCTGAATAAATTCAGAATATTTTCTCAGAATTGCGAGACATAATTCTGCATAGAGATGCTCCGATCAGCGATTAACGATCACCAAGATCATGATCTGCCGATCGCCGATCACTGCCGATCACAGAATGGCAGGGGAATGGGAATCTTTTATCTATAATCTAGCAGAGTTTGCACCATTTGTAGAAATGAAACTAACTCTAAATTAACTATATTGAAAAACAAAACTGTAGAAATAGGCTACAGACAAGATCTTGAAGAACCACCAAGTTAGGGTTGTAGACGATAGTATCGTGTATCGACGATAGTTAGAGATATCGCCAGTTGCTGATGCCTTTGACGATAGCAAGACAATTATTATTATTATCCGTCAAAAAGGCACCTAACTTTAGCGATGCAGTGCAGAGAGTCGGTTCTAGGATGCTTCAGAAACTTGCCGTGGTATAAACACACGCATAGAGTGGCCACGTCGCCTTAACGCGCCGCATGGGTAAGAGATTTATTCATCATACAGTGTACAGTCGTGGCCAAAAGTTTTGAGAATTACATAAATATTGGAAATTGGAAAAGTTGCTGCTTAAGTTTTTATAATAGCAATTTGCATATACTCCAGAATGTTATGAAGAGTGATCAGATGAATTGCATAGTCCTTCTTTGCCATGAAAATTAACTTAATCCCGAAAAAAACTTTCCACTGCATTGTTAAGGAGGCTTCAGGGCGTCCAAGAAAGTCCAGCAAGCGCCAGGATCGTCTCCTAAAGAGGATTCAGCTGTGGGATCGGAGTGCCACCAGTGCAGAGCTTGCTCAGGAATGGCAGCAGGCAGGTGTGAGTGCATCTGCACGCACAGTGAGGCCAAGACTTTTGGAAGATGGCCTGGTGTCAAGAAGGGCAGCAAAGAAGCCACTTCTCTCCAAAAAAAACATCAGGGACAGATTGATCTTCTGCAAAAAGTATGGCGAATGGACTGCTGAGGACTGGGGCAAGGTCATATTCTCCGATGAAGCCTCTTTCCGATTGTTTGGGGCATCTGGAAGAAGGCTTGTTCGGAGAAGAAAAGGTGAGCGCTACCATCAGTCCTGTGTCATGCCAACAGTAAAGCATCCTGAGACCATTCATGTGTGGGGTTGCTTCTCATCCAAGGGAGTGGGCTCACTTACAATTTTGCCCAAAAACACAGCCATGAATAAAGAATGGTACCAAAACACCCTCCAACAGCAATTTCTTCCAACAATCCAACAACAGTTTGCTGAAGAACAATGCATTTTCCAGCACGATGGAGCACCATGCCATAAGGCAAAAGTGATAACTAAGTGGCTCGGGGACCAAAACGTTGATATTTTGGGTCCATGGCCTGGAAACTCCCCAAATCTTAAAACTTGTGGTCAGTCCTCAAGAGGCGGGTGGACAAACAAAAACCCACTAATTCTGACAAACTCCAAGAAGTGATTATGAAAGAATGGGTTGCTATCAGTCAGGATTTGGCCCAGAAGTTGATTGAGAGCATGCCCAGTCGAATTGCAGAGGTCCTGAAAAAGAAGGGCCAACACTGCAAATACTGACTCTTTGCATAAATGTCATGTAATTGTTGATAAAAGCCTTTGAAACGTATGAAGTGCTTGTAATTATATTTCAGTACATCACAGAAACAACTGAAACAAAGATCTAAAAGCAGTTTAGCAGCAAACTTTGTGAAAACTAATATTTGTGTCATTCTCAAAACTTTTGGCCACGACTGTAGATAGATAAACTGATTATAACGGGAGTGTTTTTTAAAGTGTACCTCGCACTAGACTAGGCTACAATAGTTAGTGATGAAATTCTTTGAAAATGTAAATGTTCTTTGCTTGTTATTTGTAGCTGCTTTTTAAGATGATGTAAGGATTATATTATCCAGCATTGCACAGTCATTAGGATAAAGGTAGTAAAATGTGGTTTAGGCTGAATTAAATACGATATATCAGAATACGTCTGTATATAGGAAACATAAACATTCACCTCAGTAACATCTATATGCGTTAATTAGAATTACGATGCGATAAAATGGCGCTAAACATACGCACGTGAATTACACGGGCACCGTTTCTCCTCATTCTATATGAACTAAACTACAACATGAACTGATGACAACAACCAGACATACAGCGGTAACATTATTGCAATATGACGGGTATAGAAAGATACATTTATTTACATTCAAGCACGGACATTTACCACTCACTGAAGATAGCAGAGAATGAAACCGAAAGTAAAACTTGAACGTCTCCGGCAAAACTACAGTCAGCGCTCTGTAAACGCACAACTTAGTCATATGCCCAATAACAAGACTACCCTTACAAAACGAATAAGGAATTTAGTACTCATGTTGCCACTGGTAAGCTCCGCTCTGCTGTTGTTTACCTGTGCGCCGTGCATGCACGTGTGAAAAAGTTGCGCGAGTAATTTACGTCAAGTGAATAGCTTTTTTGATCTTTTGGGGTTTGCCGATCAAGCTATTTTAAGCCAATATCGGCCGATCACGATCGGTGGCCGATCAATCGGAGCATCACTAATGCTGCAATTCTGAGAAATAAAGTTAAACTCACAATACTGACTTTTTTTCTCAGAATTGCAAGTGTATATCTCGCAATTGTGACTTTTTTGTCAGAATTGCAAGTTTATAAAACACAATTCCGAGTTAAGTCATAATTGTGATATAAACTCGCAATTCTGAAAACAAGTCTTCTTTTCCCCTCAAATTCGGACTTTATAACTTGCAATTGTTAAACTGTCAGAATCGTGAGATATAAACTTGCAGTTGTGAGAAAAGTCAGAATTGTGTGATACAAACTGGCATTTGCAGGAAAAAGTCAGAATAATAGCATTTTTCTCATAATTCTGACTTTATAATCGCAATTTTAAGTTTATATCTTACAATTCTGATTTAATTTCTCAGAATTGCAAGTTTATATCCCGCAATTCTGAAAACATAGTTTTTTCCCCTCAAAATTGGACTTTATAACTCGCAATTGCAAGTTTATAAAGTCAGAATTGCGAGAAACAAACTTGCATCTGCAAGAAAAAGTCAGAATTTAGGAGTACTCGCAATTCTGACTTTATTTCTCGTAGTTGTGAGTTTTTATCACGCAATTCTGAGAAAAAAAGTCAGATTTACGAGTTTGTCTTGCAATTGCGAGTTGTAAAGTCAGAACTGGGAGATGGAAACTTGCAATTCTGGGAAATGAATTCAGAATTGTAAGACAAACTCGTAAATCTGACTTTTTTTCTCAGAATTGTGAGCTATAAACTTGCAAATGTGAGTTGTAAAGTCAGAATTGGGAGATGGAAACTTGCAATTCTGAGAAATGAATTCAGAATTTTAAGTTTATAGCTCACAATTCTGAGAAAAAAGTCAGAATTGCGAAATACAATATTATTCAGTGGTGGAAACAGGCTTCTCTTCTCTCTGTACATAAAATTTTATGAAATTGTTGCATTATTTAAAGGAATTATTAGGAATTTGATCAGGAATTATCCAAAATATAACTGGAATAAACATGACAATCAAATGCTCTGCAAAAAGTTTGACTCATTTTTAGTATATTAGTTTTATTTTAACTTAATAATAATAATAACGCAAATTAATTATCAAAAATACATTTTTTTTTTTTTTTCAGAAATCTGAGGGGGCATGTGCTTCTCACTAGGCTTCTGCAATCAGTTTATAATTGTAAGTCATTAGTGGTCTGTTGTAATATGGACTGAAAACCTTCCTGAGCTGTTACTTATTTAGAAATGGTCCCAATTAGAGGACACGGTTATCACAAGTGATGTTGGCTGAAGTGTATATTATTAGTCCAGGCACACAGCAATAAATTTGCACATTATTATACACCAGACTGTTAATTATACAGAAATAAATAATGTGCATTCACAAGTCTCCACGTTTGCTGAAAAACTAGGAATTGCTGCACATTAATAATGTCGTAGTTGGGAAGAGCTTCTCGGAAATGATGCAAGGAGGTTGTCATCAGTTGGCTGCACATCAGTCAGTGTGTCTGTTTTCTATCTGTCTTGTTTTCTGCTTAATGCTGCAGTGGAACTTTTATAATGAGACAAGTGTGTGACAAGTAATGCGTGTTTTTATTATTTCAAAGTTGTGAAAACATCTGGATTTTACATGACTTCACAAAACATGGGAAATAAAATAAAACAAAATAAAAACATATTTTAATACTTTAAAAGAATAACTTAATGAGCTAAATCCTTAATACAATTGTTACAAATACTAATATACTACAATATCACAAAAAGTATCGTGATCGTGATTGTTTTTGTCTGGAACTATGCCTGAAGATATAGGAAACTGAGAAAGACAAGGAAACAGTGAGGTTGGTCACAGAGGAAAAGTGAGAAATGGAGTTAGAGAGGAGATAGCCCTTGTGTGTCTTGATATATATCAAAATAATGGTACAACAAGAATTCTCACACCTGCTTTTCTTCTGCAAGCTGTGCTTGTAACACACCTATCTCTTGTTGATATGGTCGGAGAAGACCTGTGGGGGCGACAGTTGTCAGTCAAACTTTATCAGCCAGGAAGATTTAAGTGTGTTCATGGGTTTATGTGCATATGAATGCACATGTGGGATAGATGCAGAGGCAAGATCTGCTGAAGCAGAACAAAACCATAAGGCTGAAGATTTCTCCAGATGTCTAACAAATTACTTTGGGTGTCAGAACAGATTATACACTATACCTATATTTCAGAAAAAATATTTTTATATTAATATATTAATATATATATATATTTTTTTTTTTTTTTTTTTTTGAACGGAAATGACACAGGCTTTTCCCAAAAGATAATAAGACAATGTACAAGAGGCATCATTGTGGAACAAAATATTTCTCAGTTTTTATTTACATTTGAACAAAAAGTGGCATGTCCAAAATTAATCATACCCTTTACAAACTGTCACAATCTATGGGAAAATCCAAAGTTCTAAACCATTCCAAATAGTCCAAGCTGTTCTAAAGCATCCTAATTACCCTGATTCATTGAACAGCTGTTTTAATCAACTCAACAGGTGAAAAACAGAAGCTCTCTGCTGTTGGTTTGTGGACAGTCATGGCTAAGACAAAGGAGCTCAATGAGGACCTGCGGCTGCGCATTGTGGCTGCTCACAAGTCAGGAAAGGGCTATAAGACCATATCTAAATATTTTGAAGTTTCAATGGCTACAGTGTAAAGTATTATTAAAAAAATAATACTTGGTGGTGTGTTTGGGATTGTTATCATGTTGGAAAACTGCCATTCGGCCTAGTTTCTGGAGGGAAGGCATCATGTTCTGCTTCCGAATGTGCAGTATATAATGGAATTCATGTTTCCCTCAATGAACTTCAGCTCCCCAGTACCAGCAGCACACATGCAGCTCCAGACTATGATACTACCACCACCATGCTTGACTGTAGGCAAGACACAACTTTCTTGGTACTCCTCACCAGGGCATCACCACACATGCTGGACACCATCTGAGCCAAACAAGTTTATCTTATGGTCTCATTATACCTCAGCAGACATGGTTCCAGTAATTCATGCTCTGGGACAGGATTGTCTTCAGAAAACTGTTTGCAGGCTTTCTTGTGAGCCAGCTTCAGATGAGGCTTCCTTCTGGGACAATGCCAATACAAACCGACTTGTTGCAGTGTGCAGCGTATGGTCTGAGCACCGACAAGCTGACCTTCTACTTCTGCAACCTTTAAAGCAATGCTGGCAGCACTCATGCATCTGTTTTTTGAAGCCAGGTTCTGCACCTGATGCACAGAACGATGCTCAACTTCGTTGATCAACCCTTGCAAGGCCGGTTCTGAACCCATCTTGGAAAACCTCTGTGTGACCCTGACCACTGTAGTGTAACTCGGTTTCAGGGTGTTACTGAACCTCTAATAGCCTCTAATAACCTCTAATGTATGTTGAGTTATATTGAGGACAGTAAATCTTTACTGCTATACAAGCTGCACATTGACTACTCTAAAATATATTCAAGTTTAATTTCTATAGTATTGTCCCTTAAGAAGATATACTAAAATGGTTGCTGAAATGGGGAGGGGTGTACTTACTTTTGTGAGATACTGTAAATATTGAATGCACCAACAGTGTTCCTTGTGGAAAACAAAGTATTAAAAATGTTAAAGAACAACAGATAATGTATGAAATTATATAAAAGTTGAAATTTTATTTGACCATGACTGTCATGAGATTACCATACATGTTAATCTGCTATGCCAATTCACAATGCTAAAATGTTTTACCTTCTTGTTTAAATATTTCCCTGGTTGATAATGTCTATACACCAGTTGTCTTGCATTTCTGTAGCCATTATTAGCACTTGCCCCTTGATCTGAAGCTCCTGCCGTCTCCTTGTCTAACTGTCATCCACCTCTAATCCAAGTCTGGCCTCCACACAGATGTGGAGGGAAATGAGCAGAGTCACAGAGTTCTCATCCTCTTATCACTACAGCAGCAAAGAGCCAAAACCCACGCTTTAATTAAGGTGAAATGAAGATCAAACCCCTACAGTTTAGTATCATATCCATAATTTAGACTCTGTTTTGGGCAGCAAGAAAGAAAGCTGCAAGTTCAAGAACTCTCCAGCAAAGCAGACCAGCCGTTGTTTACAGGCAGTGCCAAAACACAAGACAGGCCACATGGCTCCAGAAGCACTTTCTAACTTGCTTCTATGACTGTAATTGCTCATAATTCACTTGAGTGGTTTTAATGAAGGAATCAAACCTGTCAGGGTGATCAGAGTGAATTTGGTTCTCCCCCCTTCTGTCGAGAACTTTCCCTGGGTGCCTTAGTAATTCTATCCATGTGCGTCTCTTGTGGCTGAGGCTCGATACACAAAGCATGACGAAATTCACTGGGTGATTGAAAGAGCACCTTCCGTTCCGCAGAGGAGTTTCAGCAGCTTCCAGGATTTAATCAATCGAAGCGTTAAGTGCAATTCAGGTCACACAGCACGTAGCACATCCTGGCCCGCTTCGCCTTTGCCTCATACAACAGCTTTTACACGTGTTGTAGATCTCGTTTCGTGTGGTCAAAGAATCGAGGATACTCTGGATACGTGCCCTTTCTGACTTTCGAGGTCTAAACAATGGGACTGAACATGAAGTGAGGTTACTAGGGTTGGGAAAATTCTAAATTAAAACAGTCCGCTTCCTGTCAATTCATGAGTTGGAATTTGAATTTATTCGACCTTGTTCCACATGAGACTGAATAAACATTTTAACTGAAATTACAAGAATCTTCTACTACTACAACAACTAACAGCAATAACATTAGCGCATTCTTTACCATCATAACTATAATATATAGACAAGGTTTTATATATACACTGCTGCTCAAAATGTTGGTATAAATAAGATTGTTTATGTTTTTTAAAGATGTTTCCTATGCTTTAAGTTTGCATTTATTTGGTCAAAAAAACAGGGAAAAAATTCACAATTAAAAAAAATTTTTTTTATTTAAATATATTTAAATATGCATTCCTGTGATGCAAATTTGAATTTTTAGCATTATTACTCCAGTCTTCAGTGTCACATGATCCTTTAGAAATCATTCTAATATGCTGATTTATTATCTTTTTTTTTTTTTTTTTTGGAACCTGTAATTCTTTTTCAGGATTCTTTGATGAATAAAAAGTTATAGAACAGTATTTATTCAAAATAGTAATCTTTCCTACAATATACACTGTCATTTAAAAGTCTGGGGTAAGTACCTTTTTTTTTAAAGAAATTAATAGTTCTATTCAGCAAAAATGTGTTTAATTGCTAAAAAGTGATAGTAAAGACTTCTATTGTTACAAAAAAAAAACTCAATGCTGTATTTATTAAATCAAAAATACAAAAAAAAGTGAAATATTATTGCAATTTCTAATATTGGTTTCCTATTTTAATATACTTTAAAATATTATTTATTTCTGTGACGCAGCTCTGAATTTTCAGCATTTTTACTCTTGCCTTCAGTGTCACATGATCCTTCAGAAATCATTCTAAAATGCTGATTTATTATCAGTTTTGAAACTGTTGTGCCACTTAATATTTTAATATTTTTTTAGAACCTGTGATCCTTTTTTTATTCTTTGATGAATAGAAAGTTAGAAAGAATAGCATTTACAAAAAATATAAATCTTTTCTAACAATACAAGTCTTTACACTTTTTATCCATTTAACATATCATTGCCGAATAAAAATATTAATTTCTTAAAAAAAAGAAAAGAAATTTACTCCAAACTTTTGATTATAGTGTATATTGTAACACAAAATTTATATTTTTAATAAAGTTCTTTAAAGTGAAGTTCTTTTTTCTAAACGTTTTATTTATCAAAGAATACTGAAAAAAACTCAGAGGTCCCAAAATATATTGATAATAACTTAGCATATTAGAATGATTTCTGAAGGACCATGTGACACTAAAATATAATTTATTCCTGTGAAGCAAAGATGAATTTTCAAAGTATTAAAATAGAAAACTGTTATTTTAAATTTCAATAATATTTCACTAAATTGCAGTTTGTTTCTGTATTTTTGATTAAATTAACACAGAAACTTTAAAAAAAAAAAAACATTAAAAATAGTAGTTTCTTTAGTAGTACTTTTGTAGTTTCTACTTCTGTAAATTCATAGTTCATACTAATAGTAGTGCAATAAATGTGAGACCAGAGATATTACTCAGAATTCATAATTTCGCAAAAACAGCATTATGATTCCTCTGCAGTCTTGTGCACTATATTGTGTGGCACCAGTTTTTTAAAAACTGAAGGATTATTCACAGAATTTAATTCATTTTCATATCCAGCACAGCCAGGCAATGAGGCTTGACTTGTTGTCTGAAGGTAAAAAACCCCACTGGTCATTTATTCAGGCAAAGACAATCAACCATAAAACTATTATCACATATTCTTGAAGGATATTGATTAAAGGCTGTTGTAAAGTCATCTGTCTTGATCACAGCCTGAAAGTTAAATAATTCCACCGATTAAGATAGTGCCATCTACATAATTATGTTTTAGAAAGCTAATCATATATTCTGTGAAAACTTTGTGCAGCTGGAATGGCCTGTTATACCCTAATGATGTTAAAGATGCTAATATACAGTATAGAGCAGACAAGATGTCAATATTGTTTTTTGTTTAGATGGAATACAAAAACATTGATTACAAACAGTTACTGACACTATAACTACTGTAATACTTATCAGTTGCTTATGTAAAAGCTTTTGTTGTGCCACGTTACATCACACACAAACCTTAAATAATTAAAATGCAAGCTTAATCATCTCTCAATTCAAAACACTCTTATTCAGACATTCACTAATTCATTTTCATGTGTATTCATATTAATTGATTTTACTACTGCAGACGCATGTAGCGAGTAAAAGGGAATGAGATATGGGTCAGGGATTTACGCAGTGCATTTGAAAAGGAATAAGAGATCGACTCTGTATAGAGAGACGAGCTCTGACCTCAACGCCTCCTGTGAAGGAAACTTGGTCAAAAAACATTTCAAAGGAAGGATGTATGTGTGGTGTGCTCTCAGTGAGGGGGAAAAAATGAACATCAAACCCCAACAATTCTAAAATGCTCTTTTTTGTTCCTTCTCTGGTCGTGTAAGGTTAACACTTGACTTTAAGACTGTCTCACTGAGTTTGGGTGAATAATTTGAGGATTTGTGTACCATTCTGTGGTCTTTCACACCACTCTCAGCATGTTGCAGCTTAAGGAAGCATGCTGCAATATGACAGAATTGTTTTAGAAACTGTATAGAGTCATTAAAATTGGTAGTAAGTGCTTCTTGTTTGGAGTTGAATATTTTAAGATTTTTTGTCACCAAAAGGCATATTTGTCAAATCAAAGAGATTAGTACAAAATTGAATTTATGTAGCTCCCTTATCATCTGTGTGTAAAATAAATAAATAAATTGCCTTGTTTTTCAATCTGATGCAAGTCAATGACAAACAAGACGGAAACTAGTCTCCAGGCGTAATTGCAAGTAGGGAGCTAAAAGTAAAATTACATTAAAACAGGAACTCAGACAGAAACGGGCTGTTTTCTTGGTGGAATACAGGTGCATTTCGACTATTCTTTCTGGAGTCAAGTAAAAAAGTTTCAGGCTAAAAACTTTAGGGAGAAACCGTCTCAGCCTACGTTTATCTTACCTAGTTTCTCTCAGAAAGCCACCATTCCATGGGTATTCCCTTTAAAGGGCTTTTTATTTTTATTTTATTATTTTCTTTGTTCCCAAGGTTTTCAAAGACCTGCTGCTTGGAGCAGGGCAAGTAAAGGAGACGTGTGTAAAAAGAAGTCTTTCTACCTTGCCAGAATGTGTTGAAAGGCACAAAACACTGGCTCTAATATAAAAAGGGCTCCACTCGCTATACTGTTTTTCAAACAGAATTCACAATAGTTGTATTGCAAAGATAGAATGTACTTCAGACCATTTTGAAAATGATATTACTTAGTTACAGTTCCACCTTAAGTACAGCTGAGCAATTTATACTGTATTTTATAATACACTTGAAGCCATTTATTAGGGTTGTGATGATAAATCAATGCATCGCATTTCGTGGATCAATTCTGAGATTTTCCGAAAGCATCGCGATTCTCTCCGGAATCGATTCTGAGCTTAGTTTTTAACAGCAGATGGAACTCTAATCTAGTTTTTAACCGCACACTCAAATGCTCACGAAGAAAAGTGCTGAACAGCACCTTGGTTTAGAATGCTTTTCTGACGCAAATAAAGGTCTCCTGTAGTGAATCGGTGCATTTTTGTAAGAATAATATCAATATTTAAAACGTAATAGCAACGGATGACGTAGGGCGTTGGCGTTGCGCCGCTTAGAAGTGACGAACGCGAACGCGGAGAGAGGTAAACAAAACAACAGTCACAAATTACTGTAGAAGTAGAAAACGAGGATTAGTAAGGGGAAAAAAGTCGTAGGATTTCGATATAAGCCAAGAGGAGACTGGTTTTCCTTTGCTAAAGTAAGGAAACTTTGATTTTTTACAAGACTCACAGCCACATCCGACGCAACAAGCCATGTGAGGCCCTTTTTATTATCAATAGATGCACTTTATTGAACTTGTTTTGGACTGTTGACAAGAAACATCTGTCCATTGCCATAATAGAGCTTGGAAGTGCCAGGATCAATATAACTCTGATTGGATTCGTCTGAAAGAAGGAAGTCATATACACCTAGGATGCCTTGAGGGTGAGTAAATAATGGGCTAACATTCATTTTTGGGTGAACTAACCCTTTAATGTAAACACTGCCCACTGTCAACACCCTTGTAATTCACTTCAACCTTCTTGAACTTTATGAAGGATAGTTTTAGGTTCAAGTGTGTAAGGGAATTGGAAGCAAGCAGATGATGGCTGTTTCTAAATCTGCCGTTGAAAACTAAGCTCCGACTCGATTCAAAACTGAATCGCAATGTATTCGGGAAATCTCAGAATTGATGCAGAATCATTTCTTGATTCACGGTCAGGCATTAATTTATTAACCCTTCCATTTATCACAATTAGTTATCGGTTTTAAAACTATTCAATCCCATTTAGGTCTTACTATTACAAACGCTGACCACTGTATGGGTTCAAACTCTTTGGCAGTAACAATTCTTTTCTTAAAATAAAACATTTCACTGGAAGTCCTGTCAGAGGAAGCCAAATACAGGGATTTTAAGCCCATGGTTATGCTGTCAGAATGAGTGGCATTGAGCTGACTGTGAGACACCTTGATAAAACTACAATTATCCTCACGAGACTGTGGCCTGAGGTGGTACATGCATCAGTTCAAGGTGAGAAATAGACACTTTAACACCAATGATTTTAACTACAGGTATCTGATCTTGACCTAGAGGGGATACTCAAAAAATGGGTTATTTCCATGCGTCACTAAATAATTTATCATTCATTAATAACATGTATGTCTATGTACTGCCCTACAAAGGCAAAGCGCAGTAACTACACATTTGGTCAAAATTGAGTTAAGGCTTAAAATGGGCTTTGTGACAACCATTTTGTCTTGTGGCAAAGTCTCCTAGTTCAATTTTGTCCTGTTTCAGAGAAATAAGTGTCAAAATCGCAGTCAATCGCACTACGAAATCCAAACTAATACCATACATGGTGTAAAAACTTTAAAGGCATTTTCTCAGTTTCAGTGTTGGCGTAGTTACTGCACTTTGCCTTTGTAGGGCAGTGTACATAAAATACCTTTTTTTTAATAATAATACATTTAGTTACTGTGTTAAATCAGAAATATAATAATAACTTTAATTTGTTATGCTTAAAGGAGAAGTTCACTTCCAAAATCAAAATTTCCTGATAATGTTCTCACCCTTTAGAAATTACGTTTTTTGAGAAAAACTTCTCTGTTTAGTGGACTTCAATCGTGGTCAACAGGTTGAAGATCCAAACTGCAGTTTCAATGCAACTTCAAAGTAATTTTCTTAAAAAATAATAATAAAATTGATATATTTTTAACTACAAATGCTCGTCTTGCACTAGCTCTACGATGTACATGCACATATTCACGCATTACGTAATCCTGTTGGAAAAGTCCTGCGCGGGTTAGTTCTTCATCTGTGTGCTTCAGTTAAAAAAACTAATTTTCTCCTCCACCATCGTTGTTTTACTTTTTTTTGTAAAGGGCGTTTTGCTTTCTTTGCACATTCGCTTTGTAAACCCTGGGTTGGTACTTCTGCCTAAAGTACATAATGCATGAGTATTCACGTAATGTGTACAGTCGAGCTAGTTCAAGACGAGCATTTGTGATTAAAAAGTATAGAAATTTGTATTTTTCTTAGAAAGTCCCATTGAAACTGCGATTTGGACCTTCAACCTGTTGGCCACCACTGGAGTCAACTATATGGAGAAAAATGCTGGAATGTTTTCGACTGAAGAAAAAAGACATGAACATCTTGGATGACATAAATCAGGAAAATTTCATTCTGGAAGTGAACTTAAACTTAAAAAAACTTAAACTTAAATTAATCGAACACTTAAAAAGAAAAAAGTAACCTCTATTGGTATCCTTGTGAGAAAAAAAAAAAACTTTTTTTATAATTATATTTACGAAAGGATGATGACGCATTTATGATTTAAAAGTAGGCTGTTGAGCTGTGAATTCTTTTCTTTAAAATTCTCAGAAAGTCGTTTTCACTTTCAAGTGTCTGCCAGCATCTCACTCTGAGGCAAATTATTACACAAAAGAAAAATATCTCCAAACAAAAAGCACCTAATCCTCTTTATTCGGCTCTTTAAAAGTGAATCTTCCACAGGGATAGTGCATTAAGCCAGGTTTGACACAGTCAGTGTACAGCTTTCTCTGTGTTTTTGCAGGCTGTCTGCATGAGGCTGGCCTTCTGCACCCTCTGTAATTTTAGAGCTTTTGATGGACATAGATGGTTGTAGTATTTCAGCGAGAATCAGACAATTTAGGAGACTCGATCAGAAGTTTAAACACTTTTACATCTACACACTCAAATTCCACAAGAGGCCCCGTCATAAATCTAACGTTTGATAGCCTGGCGTCAGACCGCCAGCCTGAAGCCAACCTAACTAACTAAGAACTCGCAAAATTAACACAAAGACACTTCTTCATAATCAAATCCTTCGAATAAGGAGATTGTCAAATTTGGAGCAAGTAACCAAGATTAATGGTCAAAGAGATGCAGATCTTGAACATCACATGAGTAAAGTCATTAGCGATATGGTTGGTTTTCCCCCACACAGAGGACAGATCCTGAAATTCCTTCCATGGCCTCTCGACCTCTTTGTTCCTCACAGAACACAGAAGGGCACAGAAAACTGTCTATTGATGTACATATGCGCCTAAAATGTGCTAAAGAACTAAGAAGCAACTCCTCATTTCTATGTCTAACTTCCTATTCATTTATGTAACCCATACATTTGTCTATTATGTTTAATCACTTATTGTGTATGTCCCTTTTGATAACTATTGAATAGTTTAATGGTTTATATTGGTGTTTGGTATGGTTGAACCCGAAATTGCATTCTTGAAATGTTTCTATACTTCAATTCTTTGTAAAATGTATTTTAGTAATGTTATCGAAATCATGTCCAAATTTAACTTTGCCAAGAGCTGGAAAGTTGGGACCCAAGGGACTGATAAGATAACATTGTGATTTATGGTTGGTAGGAGGAACCAGCAGTCCACCGGACTTCGGACATTGTTCTAATTGGTCAATACACCATTTTGGGATGTGTCCAAAAGCTGAGCTTAAATACCCAGGACACCCTAAAATCTCTCTCTTATCTCTTGCAACTCTTCTTACTCCTTACAACGCTCTTCACGTGCTTCGCGCCGCCGCGTCTCGACGCCGCCTGGCCTGCGTGCCAGCCTCCTCATCTAAAGGAAACATGAGGAGATCATTACACTTCTGTCTTTTACTTTAATTCTTTTATTTCTTTCCGTTGAGAGTTTCGTGTCTAGTTAAGTTTGTGCAAGCCGCGACCGACTTAAACGTCTTCGCGGACCTGAACTTTAACAGCGCACGCACAACTCTCATATCCAGCCAACGCCCAAGAAGACATCACATTGACCGACCACCAACCAATCAGCAACCTCGGGAAAACCCTTTCTGGAACGAGCGACGAAAGGAATTCCCTTCACAGACAAAGGCAACGCAAGTAACTTCCAGGTTCTAACTGAACTGGTGCATTTGATAAAGTTTAATAACCTCTTTGAGAGACTCAATACGAGGGTTAATTAAGTGATTGATGGTTGTTCAGGTCTAAGCAATTGCACATATTGCTAACTTGGGACTTCATATTTTCATTCCTTTAAACTCATTCTTTCCTCACTTTCTCTTTCTGCAACCTGTGTGAATGCGTGTGTTTATGTTAGTTTAGTTTGTATGTGTTAGGTTTATCCATTAAAATCATATTTTTATTAGAAAAGATAAGTATCTTGTGTTTTGTGCTTACAAGTTAATGTCTTAAACTGCTGATTTTGCTACTGTGCTAATATATAGTGTTTTCACTATATTCTGGATAGTAATGTCCATCGCAGAGTTTCTGTTACGGCTTGTGAATGAATCGCAGGTCGACTCTTGAACAGCCGTAAAAAAAAAGCGATTCTGTTCAAATTCCCTATTGAATCATATTCGATTTCCCTTTGAGCTAAATTATAAATTATATGTGTAATTAATCCCTATTACATCTTACATGGTGAACAATGATGAAAAGCCACAGTGGTTTTCCTCCCTCTGCATCACCTCTTAATTTTAAAGGTGCATATTTTTTTAGGGTATCAGGAGTTTGAAGACAAAGTGCGCAAAAAGGAAATGTCGTGCATAGATTTTGTCTTCATTTTTAGGTTTTGTTGGAATAAAATTAATTTAAAACAACTCGCGGATAAACAGTATGTTCTTTAATCAATGAACAATGAAAGTTCCAAACCAGCATGACTTTCTCTTTCCCGTGGATCAAAAGCGGTGAATTTTTAAAGAATATCCTTTTTTCCAATTTCTTTTTCATTGAAATGAAAGTGAATGGAGAGTGTGTCCGTCAAAATAATGACAAAAAAAGCACCATAAAAGTAGTTCAAAAATCCACCTTTTGTGTTCCATAGAAGAAAGTCCTATTGGTTTAAAATGGGTAAATGACAACAGAATGTTAATTTGTGGGTGAACTATTTTTTTAATCTAGGTTTAGAAAGCTGATGCAACCTGATAAACCTGTCTATTACCTTGTTAATTATTAAGTACACCAGTAGAATCTAAGTTTTGATCAATTTTAGATGTATTTTATCCAGATTTCAGTTTTCTGTACTACCCTCTCACAGCCTTTGCATGCACCAGTAATGTTTAATTTAGTGCTATATTGTTTAACTGATCCAAAGCCTAGAGCTGCCAAATGATTTAATCTATTTATAGTTCTCCAAGAGAAGGATGACTCACAACTCTTTTAAAACAGCACAGCCAAGATTTGGTACAAATGCAAGCTCATTTATTGTCCATCAACATATAACTCTACCCAAGTTCAATTATTAATTTATGCATTATGCATCACTTTGAATTTCTAAGTGTGATAATATTCTGAATGAACGTGAGTAATATCTATTCAGAGTGCTAAAGTGTGCTGTATTGACTGACTCCTATTTTATATATTTTTAGGAATATGCAGAGCAGACAAATAACACCATTTTGTTAGACTCCAGAGCCATATTTAGCTCAATTGTTCATTGTTTCAGTAGACGAAACTGTTCTTTTCCCTATAAAACCCATAGATTTATTCCGTAGTGACACAAATGAGCTACCATCCTCCTCTGTGCTATTATCTGATGGGTGAAATTAAATGTCAAAGATGTGTCATGTCACACAGAATCGCCATCACTCGTGACTCCAGACGCGGGCCAGAGCGCATGACCTCGAGGCTTTGATCAAGATAACCAGGTGTCCACTCCCCTTAACACAACAGCTTCAAAGTAAACCCATCCATTTATCAGTATTGCCATCACTAGACAGGAACAGTTTGTGGTTCACTTTGAAAAGAGGTTCACCTTAAGGTTTTCTTTCATTCTCTGTCTAACCTCCCTGAACTCCTGTGACTCCTGCATTAATCGTAGCACTAAAAATACAAATATAAACAACATCAGGTTCATGGAAGGCTTTGATAAATCTAGCCCTGAGGTCCTGTTTTCGTGTTCTTTTTAAACTCAACATGAAATCAAAATCGAACCTGTTCCCTTCCGGGAACTCGAGCTGCGTCATACAACGCTATGGGGGAACGCCATTGGCGGGCAGCATTCTGAGTCATAGTCTAACAACCAATCGTACGACGGGAATGACGTCACAGGCGCGGTGATGTCAGCGACCAGGAAGTATAAAGCACGTGCGTTTGAAGCCGGCGGCAGCTTTTGTCATTCAGCGAGAGCTGAAAGTTAAAAAGAAAGTTAAAGAAACTAAGGCGGTACAGCAGCCACATAGATAGTGTGTTCCTCCCTGCCAACGCTTCATTGTTGGTGGGATACACACATTCTATGCGTGGTCTGCTTGGGTGCGGAGCACGCACAGTCAGCCCTCGAAAAGGCTGACTGTCCACAGTGTGAGCGTCTTCCACTGCGGGTGCTCCGTCCCTGGAAGGCTCTCTTCGAGGAGGGAGCCTTCGCTAGCGTTCCTCGCGGGTCTGGCCCCGCTTCCGCCGAGGCGGAGCGGTAGCTGCACTCGTGGGGATCGCAGCTCTATCTACTAGAGAGAATGGAGATGGGTGATCCCCTATCTCCTTCCCTACCTGGTGGATCGGTAAACCTCCTACTGGATAAGGAAGCCCGCAATGCGGTTACTTCCTTCCAGTAAGAGTTTTCAACGCTTCCCCTATCTTCCACCGAGGAGGTTGATGTGGAGAACGTTGTCAAAAGTACCCCCCCCCCCCGATCGCCTCAGTATGAGGAGCTGTTGGACGTGCTGACTAATGCAGTAGCTAAATAAAAATAAATAAAAAATGAGCCGCAGAAAAGCAAACTTTATGCTCTCTGCGGACTAAGTCAGCACTTCCAAAACGGAGCTTTCTGTTCTTCCCCGATCTGCACACTGAACTGTCTAGATCATAGGAAAAACTAGAAAGAAAAGATGACGCCGCGGGTTGAACAGACGCTAGCCAGCTATCTGTCGCCCAGCCTGGCATCATCCTTGAAAGTTCCGTCTTTGCTTTCCAGGCCGCCTAAATAACTTCAGGCTTTATGGGCAAATTGCACACGTGTCGGGGTTGCTGGACGGGAGCATAAAACCCCAGCCGTGTACCAGCTCCTCACATAAGAGGCTCATATTAGGAGCATTGCAGCCTGTTTCCCTCCGGTGAGACCTAGAGGGCGGGATTAGCAACACTCCTGACCGGGGGCTTCAAAGACTAAGCCTGATCTGAGGGTCGTGCTTTGGTCTAAGAGGTCCTCGGCTAAACGGCCCTGATGGCTGTGCCACAGGGCCGATGAGGGCAGCCCCTCTCGAGGGGGTTTGCGCTGCACCACAGTTTATGATCACCAAACCCCCTCGGGCCCTCAGGAGATCTGTCAGCTAACCCTGCCAGTGTTACAGGGCGTGGCAATCTCCCGTGAACATCATTCTCTAGCCGTTCCGCCCGGAAACGTAGCAGACCTAGAGAGTTCGCAACCCCCACGGGGGTCCTCAGAGAGACTAGTTCAGAAGCATCCTGCCAGTACGCTGTTACAGGTCACCGAATTAGTTCCTCAAATAAATCCAGAAACCAGTCTCGAGAGGCTGGTTCCCTTAGTAGAATTTCTGGCAGCGTGGAAACTACTGCCAAATATTTATATGTGGGTCCTGCGCACTGTAGAGAAAGGCTATTGCATTCAATTTGGCGCCAAGCCGCCACCTTTCAGCGGGGTATTTCCGACTCTGGTGAACCCCGAGCAGGGTCTGGTAATGGAACAGGAAGTAGAAACTCTCCTGAGGAAGGAGGCCATCGAGGTGGTCCCTCCACAAGACAGAGAGTCCGGGTTCTACAGCCGGTACTTCATTGTTCCCAAGAAGGATGGAGGGCTTCGGCCCATTTTAGATCTCAGGCAGTTGAACCGCTCAGTCAAGAAACTGAAGTTCAAAATGTTAACTGTCAAACTTGTCGTGTCACAAATCAGGTCCGAGGACTGGTTTGTCACGATAGATCTAAAAGACGCATACTTTCACGTCTCCATCCTCCCTCAACACAGGAAGTTTCTCAGGTTCGCTTTCAGGGGCAAAGCTTACCAATACAGAGTGCTTCCTTTCGGCCTAGCTCTCTCACCCCGAACTTTTACAAAGTGTGTGGATGCTGCTCTGGCTCCGCTGCGACTCCAGGGCATCCGCATACTCAACTATATAGACGACTGGCTGATCCTAGCCAGCTCGGAACAGTTAGCGGTTCAACATCGAGGTGTTGTTCTCGCTCACATGAAAGAATTGGGGTTGAGACTTAACACCAAGAAGAGTGTGCTTTCTCCACTACAGAGAACCACTCATCTAGGTGTAATTTGGGATTCGACCACGATGCAGGCACGAATGTCACCTGCTCGGATCGAGTCGATCCTTACTGCAGTAAATGCGGTCAAGCTAGGCCTGTCACTCACTGTCAAACAGTTCCAAGTACTGTTAGGTCTTATGGCAGCAGCATCCAACGTGATACCTCTTGGTCTGCTGTACATGAGACCACTGCAGTGATGGCTCAAAACCAGGGGGTTCTCCCCGAGGGGAAACCCATTCCACAAGATCAAGGTCACGCGGCGCTGCCTACGTGCCTTGGCCATGTGGAAGAAACCCTGGTTTCTCTCTCTCAGGGTCCGGTTCTGGGAGCTCTTTGCCGCCGCGTCACGCTAGCGACAGATGCATCCCTCACCGGGTGGGGAGCGGTCATGAGTGGCCGCTCAGCCCAAGGCCTATGGAGCGATCACCATCTCTCCTGGCACATAAATTGCCTAGAGATGCTGGCCGTATTCCAGGCCCTGAAGTGTTTCCTTCCAGACCTGAGAAACCGTCTCGTGCTAGTTCGTACAGACAGCACTGCGGTAATCTACTATATAAATCACCAAAGAGGTCTCCGCTCACGCCCCTTATACAAGCTGGCGTACCGGATCCTCCTGTGGTCTCCAGGAAAACCTCTCTCCCTGAAAGCAGTCCAATATATCTGGAGTGGGAGCGGACGTCCTGTCGAGGCAGGGGCCGAGGCCCGGGGAATGGATGCTTCACCCAGAAGTGCTGAAGCAGATTTGGAGAGTGTTTGGCCAGGTTCGAGTGGACCTCTTTGCGACTCAAGAGACATCGCGATGGTCCCCGCTGGTACTCTCTAGTGCCTCCAGCTCCTGCGGGACTGGACGCTATGGTACAGACGTGGCCGAGGCCTTGTCTGTACGCCCTTTCCCCGATCGCTCTGCTCCCGGGAGCTCAGGAATAAGTGTGACCCCTCAGGGGACACATCTTATAGAGGTCAGTCTCTCAACCGAGGTTGCTGAGACCATCCTTCACTACAGAGCTCCCCCTATGAGGAAACCCTATGACCTTAAGAGGAAGTGGTCTGCTGCATGGTGTAACCAGCACCAGTTTGACCCAGTTCACTGCCCGATTGGTACAGTACTGGAGTCTCTGCAGTCTCGCTTTCCGCAGGGCTAACCCACTCCACCCTGATGGTGTATGTGGCAGCGGTATTGGCCTGCCACTCCCATTTCGGTGCCTGTTAGTGGGTAGAGTCCCCTTGGTCATACGTTTTCCTCCACGGTGCACCTGGTGACCTAGCCGGTCCTCAAGAGCAGACATATTGCTGAGGCAGGGACGGGGAATTAATGCTTCATCAGGAAGTAATGAAGCATGGAGAATTCTTATCCAGACTCAGTTGGACCTCTTGTGACTCGAGAGATATCGCAATGTTCCCTCTGGTTCTCCTTAGTGCCTCCAGTCCCGCTCGGACTGGACGCCATGGTACAGACGGGGCCGAGGCTTCGTCCGTACGCATTTCCCCCGATCACTCTGCGCCCAGGAGTTCTGGAAAGAGCACGCCGGTATCGGTATGGCTGTTACTTCTAGCCCCGTACTGGCCGGTCCGAGTATGGTTCTCGGACCTCCTCTCCCAGGCTGTGGGCGCAATCTGCCACCCCCACCCGGAGATGTGGGAATTATGGGTGTGGCCCCTGAAGGGGCACAACTCATAGAATCTGGTCTTTCAACTGAGGTTGTCAAGACCATTCTCCAATCCAGAGCTCCCTCTACGAGGAAACCTTATGGCCTAAGTGGAACCTGTTTGCTTTGTGGTGTCACAAACACCGTTTAAACAAAGTTACTGCCCGTAACTTTAATAAAAGCCCCCCCCTTGGTCATATGTTTTCCTCGGCGGTGCACTCAGGTTGAGACCCCGAGGGGTCCCAAGCCTCTATTTCCTCCATTCTTGGAGCGCGACCAAATTGGAAGTATAACTGCATGTGTCCAGTGTGAGCACTGGGCACATACGGCCACAAAAACATGTGGCATAAACAGAGCTATCAGTAGATGGATCATAGATGCCATTTCTACTACTTTCAAGTCCTCTGGTCTCCCATCTCCATGGGGAGTCAAGACTCACTCCTCCTGAGGCTGTTTGCCTCTAAAAGCTCTGGTGGCAGGTGTCCCTATCCAGGACATCTGCAGTGCTGCGAGTTGGTCCTCGCCCCTGACATTCGTCAGGTTCTATGAACTCGACCTCAGAGCCACTCCGGGCTCCTTCGTCCTCTCGCCTTAGCAAGGCCAAGCCCGAGAGACTCAGCCCCCTCCCTAGCCAGGAGGAGACTTCTCAAGGCGCATTCTTTTTTACCAAAAAAAAAAAAAAAAAAGAAGAGAAGTCCTTTCGCCATCTTTCTCCTCGAGTGCCTGAGGGCCGAGGATTATTTCTCCCCCTGCGATTGGTCACATGGCAAGCAGCGGTAGAGAACTGCATCCTCGCGTGCCTGAGGTCCGAGGATCACACTGCCTTTTTGTCCGTGGAATACTAGACAAAGACCCATACCTCTCGCGTCCTGGCAAGATCACCAGGCCGAGTTTATTCAGTCCCTCTTGTTCTGGCGCTTCCCAGACAAAGGACTAAGACTCCTCGTGCGCCCGAGGGCCGAGGAGTACCTCTCGCGCTGGCTGGCGACCAGGCAGAGGTCCATTATGTAGTGAATTTTACAGGAGACTCAACTCATTTTAACTTGGCCCACCTAGGGACGCCAATTATGTAGTGAGTTCTGCTTTCGCCCACTAGGAAGGCGAAATTGTGTAGGGATGGGTACTCATATCACCGATGACGTTATGATTCTTGGATCACATGTCACTTAATGTGCGGTTATGAGTACATCACATAAGAAAGATTGGTGGGATATCTAACTTGTAGAACCTCTCACCACTGTATTATCAACACAAGGAAGACACAAGTGTAATAAAATAAATTTATTAACAAATGATAGACAAGAGTAATCAACTATTAAATAAATACAATAAATGCAAAAGGAATAATGTGCATAAGATGCATAAAATGTGATTCAGTTGGGTGTTGCTATGTCAGAGCTATGTTATCTTATGGAAAGATAAACTGTTGCTACTCTGAAACAAATAAGGTAAAGAACCTTAGTATGCATCAAACAAACAAATGAGCTATTATTTGTTATCAACTGCAATCAGCTATACAATATCTAATGTAAATTAGAAAGATCATATACTGATAATACACAACAATGCCAAGGTCTCTGGAAGAGGATTGGAAGTGATATTTACGTTCTCTGTGGTTGATTGAGCAGTCCGGTGGCGGTGAATTCTTCCACTGGTTGTGCTGGGACCCTCCTTCAGTGGCTCGCCTTATTTTACTGATGTACTGACATTATTGATGATTGGGCTATGCAAATGTTGGGGGCGTAAATATTAACGATCACAACTATTGCATAATAGTCTGTGTTATGTTGGAATTGACCTATTTTTCAGTGGTCTTTTGCAAACACCAGAATTATATAAGAAGGAGGAAATGGTGGTGTTTGAGACTCATGGTATGTCATGTCCATGTACTGAACTGTTATTATTCAACTATGTCAAGGTAAATACAGTTTTCCATTCTATGGCACCTTTAAGACCTTTGTTCATCTTCGGAACACAAATTAAGATATTTTTGATGAAATCCAAGAAAACACTGTGTTACTCTCATGAATGGGTGATGGAGACTGACATGGAAGAGAAGAAATTGTTAAAAAAAAGTCATTATTTTTGTTTTATTTGTGCACAAAAAGTATCCTCGCTTCATAAAATTAAGCTTGAACCTCTGATATTACATGAACTATTTTAACAATGTCCTTACTACCTTTCTGGGCCTTCAACGTGGTAGTTGCATTTCTGTCTATGCAGAGTCAGAAATCTCTCTGATTTCATCAAAAATACCTTAATTTGTGTTCAGAAGATGAATGAAGGTCTTACGGGTTTGAAAC
This sequence comes from Garra rufa, assembly GCF_049309525.1. Classification (NCBI taxonomy): domain Eukaryota; kingdom Metazoa; phylum Chordata; class Actinopteri; order Cypriniformes; family Cyprinidae; genus Garra; species Garra rufa. The sequence continues at coordinate 26,551,360 of NC_133377.1, forward strand.
AACATTGTTACGGACTGACAGAGACGTGAAGCGGGCAGATCCATGTGCAAGCTTTTATTAATAAACATGGTCAAGGTACAGGCAATGTCGAACACCGGCAAACAGGTATACAGAGGGCAAGACAAAAAAGTAATCCAGGAACAGGCGAGGGTCGATCAACGGCGAACGTAATCCAGGGTTCTAGGCAAAAGGGTAATCCAATGAACAGGTGAGAGTTTCAGGGCAGGCAGCGAAACAGAAAAGGCTAGATAAACCAGGCAAGAATCTAGACACCAAAAAAATGACTATAAACTAGACTGGACTCGGGAAACTAACCGGAGAGGCTATCGATATGAGAGAGATAAACGCAGACAACACTCGTCCCTGAATAGTGGGAAGGGCCTTGCATTTATAGCGAGTCTGATTGGATACGGGTGGAGAGAGTAATCAGTGCAATGGACCATGGGAGGTGTAGTCCGGGGTGATATATAATAGTCTGTGTAGTGTGAGAGTCAATATAAATGGAAGGCGACCTCTGGTGGCGAGCGGACGGAAGACCATGGACAGGGTTCGTGATAGACATGAAGGTAAGTAATTATTGACAATTTTTTGGTGAACTATCCCTTTAAAGCTTTTATATTATGGCCAATAAAAGTTAAACAACAGATATTAAAATGTTACACTATTTTAGGTAACTGTATAACTTATTGCCAGATAGTAAGATATAAATGGTTTGCAAACATGCTGACTTTCATAAGTCAGATATACATGAATCACACTTCAACTAATAACTTAATAAGATATTGATGTTTCTGTAAACAGCGGACATACATCATTGACAAAAGGTGGTCAATACATAGCTTTTGTGATTGACACTAGAAAACTAGTTTGGAAGGACACACAAAATCTTATGTTTTTAATTATGATACCGGGTCATGCTTATTAATGATGATTGCAGTAATGAGGGTCATGAAAGGCAGGACCCAATCTAAAGCTCTATTCTTTCAAGGCAATGGCTCATGTGCAGTTAGAAGACTCAAGGATGACTAAGATGTCATCGAACAACCTGAAAATAATTGAAGACGATGTAACTAATTAAAAATGCCACTCACAGGGCCTTCCACTGATTAAATAATTACATAAAAAGATTGAGCGCCTGAAAATATTATTCATTATGCAATCCTCAAAGATGAAAGTGAGCTTCAAATGAATTTTTATCATGTGTTGGCAAAAGCAGCCATGGAGAGACACTGATTGGTCAACCACAGCCATTCGTGCAATTTAAATGTCAAACGTTTTTAATAGCACTTTTCCAGTTCTTGTCTATTTAATACAGTATGACCTCATAATGTTATAATTAAGTGATGATGTAGAATATTTGTGACCTACGCGAATGTATTTGTCTCACCTGCAGAACTAATTCCATTTGCGGTTCACTTAACCAGTCACATGGTTTGACTGAAAGCGATTAAAAATGCTCTTAAGAGACCTTTTAAAATGATGAAATAAAAATAAATAGAAATAATATAATACAGAAATATAAACTCCACAGATTTTATAAATACAAACAGTTTATGATGTTGTTTACCCAAGCTAATCATTGATTCCAGACCATTTTTAGTTTTAATTTCAAAATACAATAGCCTCATGTGTTTCTCAAATAAAAAGAAAGAGTACACTCTTAAAAATAAAGGTTCTGTTGTCATCAATGGTTCCATGAAGAACCTTGAACATCCATGGAACCTTTAAAATGCAGAAAAAGGTTCTTTAGATTTTTAAGATGTTCTTCAAAATGGTCCTTTTTTAAGAACTGTTCACTGAAAGGTTATCTGGGGAACCAAAAATGGTTCTTCTATGGGAAACACCTTTTTGGAACATTTTTTTAAGAGTGTATCTACACAGCAAACTATTAAAGTAAAACAAGGACAAATATATAGATTTGCTCACCCCAGGATTCAATTCCCTTGTAACATTTTGTTGTTTTAACAATTGGGTGACTAACATACAAATGAAATCGGATGTCTCATTTAGCAGGCAAAACACCTTTGTTTATGCACAGTGGTTTGAATGTGGCTGAATGTTAATAAGATGCCGTGATAAGAATTTGCACTGGCACTGTTCTGACTAAAGTAGGTATATGAACAAGTGCAAAAGCATAACAAAACATTTAAAAGATCTCCACAGAAAATTGCAAGGAAAAACAAGAAAAGAAAAAAAAGAGAGCCTTGGGGTATTATATGTGAATGAATTAGAATCAAATCCAGTTAAGGCATGCATGTCACGCCCTTTAACCACAACAGAAGAAAATACAGAGGAACAACTAAAGTTATTACAGGCCAGTCTGTGAACTTCCCTTTGCCTTTGTCTTTATATAGTATTTTAGTCTTTCAAAGTAAAAGATGCTAATTTAGTTGACAAGTTTCACAGCATATATTTTAAAATGTCAAAAGGCAAGGATGAGCAAATTTCATGTGGGCGGTATTTATTTGAATGAAGGAGTAGGAAACCAGCTTCCATTCGCACACAACGGAAAATCATATTGTAAACTGTAACCTACGACATGGTACAGGGTTGTTGCCAAATTCAGATGTTATCTTTTCCACCATCGCACAATTTTCCTGTGCAGTCACAAAGTTTCTATATTCGGTAAAAAGATTTAGTAATATCTTGATGTTTTTGATGGGGATGTAATGTGACTTTAATATTTACAGGTACTAGTCTGAGATTTTATTGCTGTCCAAGTCAGAAATGTCAGTGTTTTTCTCATACCACCCAAAATTCCCAGCTGATTTATCATCTGTTTTCTGACAACCACTAGAGTCGTAATTCAATTCCATCCAAATAGTTATCTCTGAGTTTGCATTGAGGAGTTGGCCAACTTTTTGCCCACTGCCATTGCCAACTTTTGCAGGTAGTGAGCATTTGGGTATTTGGCACAAAGGATCTTAGTTTTAAACAACTAACAATTGAAATAAACTATGATCAAATACACAATGCAAAGTTTTGTGAGTGACAACCACATTAACATGTAGCCGTGGTTCTCTAAATAATTGTTCCAGGAAGGAATACAGGACTCACTTCTGAACATGATGGATGATGCAGCGAAGCCAATTTGGCATCTCTTGACTGTAAACAGCATGGATATTAACAGTTTAACACTTTTGTTGTGAGCTAGTTTTGACCAAAGTTAGAAAACAAGGACTAAAACAATGGGACATGACAATGTTGTACAATATATGTATTCATTTATATTTCCCCTCTTACTCCATGAATAAAGCGATACAGTAGTTGACCCAAAACTGACAATTCACACCATTTTCCTATCCTATATGACTTAATAATGTCTTGATTTATGTCCATACAATGTAGGTCAATGTGGTCCAATTTTGTCTGAATGTCCTGCATCAGCAGCACTATTTGTACACCATTTATATTTTGGGACCCGTGATTCTTTTTTCAGGATTCTTTAATGAATAAAAAGTTAAAAAGAACAGCATTTATTCAAAATGGGTTTTGTTTCTAACAATATATATCTTTACTATCAAATTTGATCAATTTAACACATCCTTGCTGAATTAAAGTATTCATTTCTGAATTAAAGTATCTATTAATTAACTGTTTCCAACATTGATAATAAATCAGCATATTATGATTTCTGAAGGATCATGTGACACTGAAGACTGGAGTAATGATTCTGAAAATTAGCTCTGCATTACAGGAATAAATTATATTTTAATGGATTTAATGGATTAAAATTAGAAAACAGTTATTTTACATTGTAATATTTTTTTTCTGTATTTTTGATCAAATCAATGAAGCCATGATGAGCATAAGAAACATATTTTAAAATAAAACAAAAAACCTTACTGATCCCAAACTTTTAAACAGCAGTGTAGTTAACTAAAACCATTAAAAAATTAAATAAATAAAAACAAAGAAATAAAAAAGTTACTTGAAATAAGACATTAAGTAAACACATTTTATTTAAACTTGTTGCATTTAGTTTAAATATTTAAAAATAACTAAAATTGAAATAAACATTAATAAAAACTACATATAAAAGCTACAACTAACAATAAAAAAGAAAAGAAAAACACCACAAAATTACTAAAACTTTTACTCAAATTAAAACGTAAATAGAAATAAGCATAATTGATTAATAAAACTTGTATCTCAATATAATTACAGGTATCACAACGATACTAAAATAACAGTGCCATAGCCACCAGCCCAGAACAGAGGTCATTTTCGTCCCTAGCGGTAACTATAATATTCAGCTGCACGTCTCTGCCAAAGCATATCCCAATTAGCTTGTGAAAACTATTCCGATCAGAACAGCCGCGAGGACAAGCAGGAGTGCTGAGACAAAATGAGGTCATTCTGGGTATCATACACTCGTCAACTGCTGATTCAAATGAAATCTTCCCATGCAGGTCCAATGAAGTGGTACTGTTGAGAAATTAAGCTCAAGTACTTTCCTTTCAATCCACGATAATGGTTCTTTTCGTTTCGGCAAAGCTCATTATCGTATGTTAAGCAAACAGCAATGCTGTGCGTCAAATCAAGCCACCTCTTAGCATCAGACATAAGTGTCATGTGTGCAGGAAGAGGGATGCGCGATTGATTTACTGTCCTCTTTAGGTTTGAACTTTGCGTCTTATCTGAGATGCCTGTGGTTCTAAGGTCATTCAATCCATGTTAATCACATGCATTTTGCTAAATCCCAACAGAGAACATTTTCACTTCAGCTAATCTCAGGCCTTTGGGAAATCTCATCATCAACTCAATAACAGTGTTCATAGTCAGGGAGTAAAAGACTCTGCTGCTCTGATAGCAGCCACACCGTTGACTTCCTGGAAACAGTGTCAATCAATTTTCTGTCCCTATTCAAATGGAAATTGTGCCTGACAGGTCTATTTGTTTATTTTTAATGAAAACTAAAATGCCAAAGAAAATAAGCAAAAAACCAAGCTAACTCTCCCAAATGGTACAATTTCATCAACAATAGGTGACAATAACAAAGCAAAATACATACATATCTGCTACCTATCAGTCCTGACCAAAATAAACCCCACAAAATGTGCAATTTTTGCACACAGTGGGTTTTTTTTCTTCTGAAGCTTGTGTTAAAGGGGTCATACGATGTTCCTAACAAGAATATTATTTTGTGTATTTGGCATAATGCAATGTGTTTACGTGGTTTTAGGTAAAAAAAAAAAAAAAATTATTTTCTACAAACTGTACATTACTGTTGCTTCTCTCTGCCCCAACTTTCTTAAGCGCATTTTTTTAACAAAGAACTCATCGTTCTGAAACGTGTAGTGTGCTCTGATTGGCCAGCTATTCAGTGCGTTGTGATTGGCCGAATACATCAAGTGTGTGACGGAAATGTTACGCAATAAAAACAATAAAACTTATTATAAACGAGGCATTTGTTGCATCCAGTGAGGACATCATTACTGATTATAATGACTCATACTGTCTTTTTATGCGTTGCGTCGCGTAAACTAAACACCATGTCTGCATTTGTGATCGTAGAAATTACAAACAAGCACTACTCTACAATGCTCAAAACTCATGTTCGAATAGCCAGTAGCAAATTCTTTAAATATCAAAACGTACTTACAGGCTGTGAGTCAGAAGTGCCAGACTGTCCTTGCAAAGTTGGAATTGCCCCACTTTATAGTGTGCACAGCCGGCATTGTAGGTTACTCTTCTAGGTTCAGGAAACTCCTCCGTAAAATGGACTTCACACACTTGAATATTTGCCTTGTACTGTTCTGGAACAGTGTAGTAAATATAACTTGACTTATAGTTGTGTACTCAGTTAGAGGGCCAAACAAAAGTACTTTCAGAACAAAACACACGGCATCTCCACAACATGGTGGCAGCTGCAACAATACTACAGTGTAGTGTACCACGCATTCCAGGGCCCAGTTTATGGCGAGGGCCCCTCCCTGACCACAATAGTGGACAAAGGTTTGCTACATTTTGATTGGATCTTGGTGGACTAACATAAGCAAACTGTCCAACACCATCAGATAAGGATGCCAGGACAACTGCCAGACACCTCTTAGAGGGCAAGAAGAGACCTTTGGTACAAAAACTCGGGAAGGACGGAACTTCCTATTGGCCAAGACACAGTTTCTGCCCTTCACCCACCTTAAGACTGTTCACTAAGGTTTGGTCCTGTGATGGCCATAAAAATTCCTTAGGATCTCCAGACGCAGCAGCAGTGGGTGAAACAAAGAGAGATCACAAAGATCCATCCAAATCCATTCATAACTATGTTTTCAAACCTTGAACTGATGCGAACCATAACACACACACATCTTATACTTATTCAGAGAAATAAGTATTCTCACTAACAGCGATGTGTAGTGCAACATCTTACACAAACTCAGCTGTTAAAGGACAAATGAATGTATGCATGCCAGTTCAATCTTTTCCCATCATGTTTGGACTTAATGTGTTCATTACATGACCAAATGTTTTCTGATTGTGTTTTGGAAAGTGAGAAATGCACCAGTAAAACATTATTGGCACTTTTCTAACTTTGTGTTTGGACTATGCAAATGACTTTCACAAGAGGAAAGAAGGGTGGGCTACCCCATGTCCCCCCGCTCTGATGGAACTAGCCAATCACAGCATGGAAGTGGAGAAGCGCCAAACTGCAATCTCCTCCTCATCGAAAAGGTATAAAGGTACCTCTCCAAAAGACACTCCTTGTTCTGAGTCTGCAGCCTGTGAAGGAAGAGACACTAACAGAGCACCAAAGTTCTGAGTCTGCTGCCCATTACAGGGAAGGCAGCAACAGATAATCTTTCTGAGTCTCCGGCACGTCCAGGGGACGTTAACAGATCAAACTTCGTTCTGAGTCTGCTGCCCATTACAGGGAAGGCAGCAACAGATAATAGTTCTGAGTCTGCAGCCCGTTACAGGGAAGGCAGCAACAGATAACTAAGTTCTGAGTCTGCAGCCTGTGAAGGAAGAGACACTAACAGAGCACCAAAGTTCTGAGTCTGCTGCCCAATACAGGGAAGGCAGCAACAGAACTTCTTTCTGAGTCTGCGCCCCATTACTGGGAAGGCAGCTACAGATACCTCCATTCTGAGTCTCTAGCTCCACAAGAGAGAGACACTAACAGACACAACCATTCTGAGCCTACTGTCCAGAGAGACAGAAACAGATGCTCCACGCTTCGAGTCTCCAGCTTTGAGGCAGCAGCAGATATGACCACGTTCTGTCTGTGAAGAAAGAGATATTTTCCACGTTCAGAGTCTTCGTCCAGCGAGGCAACCACAGATGCAGCACGTCCTAAGTCTCCATCCGAGAGAGACAAAGCGGATTGACCAAGTTCTGAGTCTCCAGCCGAGAGAGGCAGAAGACCAACAGACATTTGCAACAAGGTTGAGCTCCAGCAAGCAAACCTTCACTTCAGGTACCTTTGCTTGCGTGTTCCAAGCTAAGGGCCTTCAGCACCTACACCAGGGCGACATCTGCGTGTTCCAGATCTTAGGACCCTTTGGTGCTCCAGGAGATCAGCATCCTACAGCGCTTCATGCTCAAGGCTGTCGAAACGGATTCCTGCTCCTTTTCCCACTGACTGCTCCCAGCACAACCAGTGAAAGAATTCACCGCCACCGGACTGCTCAATCAACCACAGAGAACGTAAATATCACTTCCAATCCTCTTCCAGAGACCTTGGCATTGTTGTGTACTATCAGTATATGATTTTTCTAATTTACATTAGATATTGTATAGCTGATTGCAGTTGATAACAAATAATAGCTCATTTATTTGTTTGATGCATAATAAGGTTCTTTACCTTATTTGTTTCAGAGTAGCAACAGTTTATCTTTCCATAAGATAAAATAGCTATGACATAGTAACACCCAACTGAATCACATTTTATGCATCTTATGCACTTTATTCCTTTTGCATTTATTGTATTCATTTAATAGTTGATTACTCTTGTCTATCTTTTGTTAATAAAATTAATTTTATTACACTTGTGTCTTCCTTGTGTTGATAATACAGTGAGAGGTTCTACAAGCTAGATATCCCACCAATCTTTCTTATGTGATGTACTCATAACCGCACATTAAGTGACATGTGATCCAAGAATCATAACGTCATCGGTGATACGAGTACCCATCACTACACTATTTCGCCTTCCTAGTGGGCGAAAGCAGAACTCACTACATAATTGGCATCCCTATGTGGACCAAGTTAAAATGAGATGAGTCTCCTGTAAAATTCACTACAACAGCGAGAATAAAAGTTATGCCTTTGGCGTGGCGAGTCTTAACTTTTTTTAAAAATATCTCTTTGGGTTTGAGACTTTATTCTTTGCAACTTTACAACTTATCTTCTATATGCACAAACAAGGAAAGCTTGTAACGCTCCAAAGACAAAGGAAAACATGAAATTGCATTATATGGCCACTTTAACTCATAAAACCGTGATGATTAATCAGAACTTTTCACATAATGATTGATTTTTGCCATACATTTCAATTCTTGTCCTTCATATTTGTCCGCAGTTAAACCATACATTGATTTCAACTGAATATTGAGGGCTCCATATGTCCCTGATTATCCCATTACATTATTTGTCCTCTTCATAGATTCTAGTAAATACAGAATTTATATGGGCTGCACTGGAATCTTTATTACTGTGACGTAGTCAGAGAATGATCCGGAGGCGTTGGATCCATATGCAACAGCTTTATTAAGACTGACAGAGTAAACAGGCAGAGTTCAACAACGGCAAACTGGTGTGGTGAAGGTAATCCATAAGGATAAACGATAGTCCGTGCAATAGGTCGAGGCAGGCGGCGAGCAAAGGGGATAATCCGTGAGACAGGCGTGGGTCGACCAAAGGCAGGCAGCAAACGTTCACAAACGAGATAAACAGTCCGGTTGGCAACAGGTAGGCAGTCAGAAATAACGCTCGGGATTGTCAGCATGACTAAACAAAACTTCGCGAGGTGCTGTGTGTGAATCTGGCTTAAATACAGTCCTGGTAATGAGGTGCAGGTGTGTGTGGTTAATCAGTCCTGAGAATGAGGTGCAGGTGTGTGTGGTTAATCAGAGCAGAGGATTATGGGAGATGTAGTGCATTAGTATTCCGGGGAAGGTTCCCGCTGGTGACGGTTAGAGTTACAATTACCCTGCCTTTTACTCATTCATTTGCCTATGACAGCTGGACCTCAGCCATTCTGACAAATGAAAATCGATAGCCTGATCAATCTGGTAATAAAAACCATAAAGGTTCTATTTGTAATTTCCATATGACCTAGTGACAGTAAACTTTTTTTATACTGACTCAAATTATCCATGATTTTTCTATGCATAAATGTTTTGAATACTTGTGGGCAATTGCGACGCATGCACCAAAATGGGCAAACTTAAAACAAATGGTGAAACTGGTTGAAGTAACAAAGATAATTATAAAACACTCTACATACTGTAAGAAAACCATCATGGTGAAATGTGTTTTTGTGCTTCTTAAAAACTAGCTTGTTGCCAAGCAGCATGTGAGGTGATGAAAATTCTTATGAAAAATAGTAAGTGGGCATACATAAACACACAGGACTTTTTCTCCATAAAGTGGACTTCAATAAGTCAATGGGTTGAAGGTCCAAATTGCAGTTTCAATGCAGTTTCATAGGGCTCTACACAATCTCAGCCGAGGAATAAACGTTTTATCTAGTGAAACAATCTGTCATTTTTTCAAAAAATAAAAATAAAATTACGTAGGTGGAAGTACCAAGCTAGTGTTTACAAATTGAATGTGCAAAGAAAGTCAAACACACTTTACAAAAAAGGGAAAAACAACAATGTTGGACGATTTTGAAGTTGGAAGAGAAAATGAGTTTTTCGCCCTACTCTACCTTTCTGAACTAGAGTACACACATGATCTTTCCAATGTGATTATGTAATGCATAGTGGTGGGCCGTTATCGGCGTTAACTTGCTGCGTTAACGTGAGACTCTTATCGGGCGATAAAAAAAATATCGCCGTTAATCTATTCTCAAAGTTGGGTTGGGAGCTGGGTCTAAACTATGCAAGATATGATGACTTTCACCTTGATATTTTAGCGTGGATGACGTATACCTAGTCGAATTGCACTGTAGGGGGCGAGAACGAGTCTTCAACTTCTGTGAAATTACCACATCAAATGAGACGTGCTGACATTGATGCAGTTATGAAGCCGCTTCAGGGCAGGTGCGTTGCTAGACCCTTTTTACTGGGGCACGTGAGTTATAATTTACTTTGATAATCCCGAAATAAAGACATTAAACTATATGCAACAACTGAATTGACGCTTCTAAAAGCAACGCAGTTTAATGGAAGACTATGCACGCATACATCCATGCCCGTGCGCGTCTGTGTATTTAACGGCAACACGCACGTCGTGCAGCCTTTTGCGCACAAGTACTTGGTTACACAAGTTTGTATAGGTAATTATGTTGTAAATGCAATTGTCAAGCAGTTTGTGATGCATTTTGGAAACAGGAGATGAGCGCCTGATCTAATGCGCCACCTGGCCCGTTCTCGAAGACTTACTTTTAGTCATTATTTGGGTAGCACACATATTCTGAATGCCTTCAGCAGAATTCAAATTAGCCATTTTAATCTAGATTAATCTATATTAATTCCAAGATTTAATCTAGATTAATCTAGATTAAAAAAATTAATCTATGCCCACCCCTAGTAATGCATAAAGTCGATCTAGTGCAAGAAGAGCATTTGTGGTAAAAAAAAAAAAAGTATATAAATTTTAATTTTTTTTTTAGAAAAAGACTAATCGGTTTGCTATCTAAGACCCTTATTCCTCTGCCCTTTGAAGCTGCATTGAAAATGACGAAAATGAGATAATGAAACAAAAACTTGTTTTCAATGACAAAAACTATGATGAAAATCTATTATCATTTTCGTCAACAAATAAAAATTAGATGAAAATGTTAGGGAAGGACAATTTGGTAAGAGAATCATTCAGAATGAATCTGTAACATCGCCTACTGATCTATCCTGTGGGACAAAAACTGGCATATATTTGCTGCACATCCTATAAACCGTTAAAAAATTTCAATATCTGGGATTTAGAGAAGAGCAGACATATGGATAAATTTGACAACGCAAAAGAGAACTTTCTGAGCGCAGACACCGAAGCAGTGCTCGAGTACCCTTTCGCGTCTCATGAACGGAGAAATACAGACAAAATTATGTTAAATTGGCCGTTTTGACAAGTATTCACGTAATACGTCTCGGTTATGTCTTAGGTGAATGTAAACAGTTGGGAGAATATCAGACATGTATCAGATTCAGTACATTGCATCTGTGCATTTGGTTTTAAAGAGACAACAGCCTAATTTAACCTGTATAACCATTGGCATTTTATTGAAATGAAGACCACGTTTTTTATTTTTTTTATGAGAAGAGGTTTCATTTCATTTTAATATAAAGGCATGTTGCGTGACACAGCAGTTAAATCTGTGTCTATCGTGATAAAACCTTAATATCAAACCTATACAATGAATTTGGTATCCAATTGCTTAATAAATGCATTACACTGTAAATAAACCCATTAGATTCTAGCTGACTAAATCTACTGTGGATGTATTTATTACTTATGATATTTAGTCTACTAAAACTATACTAAAACAAAAACAATTCAGATGACTAAAATATAACAAACTAATTGCCATTTTGGTCAAAAGACTATGACTAAGCCAAAATTAACAATGCTATGTGGAGAAAAAATCCTGGAATGTTTTCCTCAAAAAAAAAAAAATCTTTTTGACTGAAGAAAGAAAGACATGAACATCTTGGATGACATAGGGGTGAGTAAATTATCAGGAAATTTTCATTCCTGAATTGGACTAATCCTTTAGGATTGTAATGATTAAATATCTCCCTGCCTGTTGCATTTAGCAAATTAAAGCTAGTTATAGTTATAGTTATATTATATATATATATATATATATATATATATATATATATAGTTTACATTTTGAGACAATACAAACAATCAAGCAGTTGAGATTATATATATATTATATATATATATATATTGGATAAATATTATATTAAAATCCAATCTCACAACGGATTTGCAACTTGTGGTCTTTCCCAACTTTTGGTTCAGGCTTGTTGTTTTTGTTCAATTTTCTCTGGGCGACGTACATGGCTGAAGTCAAGTGCACTCGCGAAATAAGCATCTTATATATTCTTGGGTCTCCGTTTACTATTCCTTTACATGCAACATGTAATTTTCTCAGCCAGTGATGTCGGTAAATCGTGGGCCTGTGCAATTCAATAAAGAGCACTTAAAATGCTGAGTGGCTCATGAATTATTCAGGAAACATCAACCTGCATACCCACAGAGCCAAACCCATGTCTCAGAAGCAGGGCCTGAATGTCCGCCGGAGCGCAGAGGCTTGCTTTCCAAGATCTATATATCTCTGCACACAGCAGCTGATGTGGCATGAAAAAGGTTCTGATCTCCACACACTCAGGAGAACCCCAGTCATCCATTGGACCTGACATGCAGACGAGCTGCTCTTGCTGCTTAAACACAGTTATCGTGGGAAGTGGTCTCCATGAATAAATCAGCAGCATGGTGATCCTGCTGGCTCTGCTCACAGCACCAGTCTGACACCCAGTGACAGAGCTCAGGCTTGGACTGGGAGCAGGGATAGACTGGGGTTAACAGACACAGAAGGAGCTCCTGAGAGGAGGAGAAGAGTTGACAAAGACAGGGATCCCTAATTCCCTCCAGCAAGATTTTAACTAGAGCTCTCAACTGAATAACGATTTTACATCACATTAATTACATGATAGGCAGATTAATTGCAATTAATCACATTTATGAAAAAATCCCTTAAATGAAGCGAAGAAATGAAAAAGACAAGAAGTGGCTTAATTCAAGCTTGAATGTCATTGTTTGGAACCATTTACCTAGGTGGAGCAAAAACAGACAAGGTTACATAATAGTAGCACTGGATAAAAAAATAAATAAAACCAATTTGTTTAAGGGTGTGTTTACACTTTTTATGGACCAGACTTGTAATTTCCTGGTTCGCTTAGCACTCTACACTGTCATAATTAAAAGGCATTAGAATGGTCTGATGGGTTTGGAACGGCATGAGGGTGAGTAATTAATGACAGAATTTTCATTTTTGGGGTGAACTATCCCTTTAAATCTGAGGTTATCAGTTGGGATGCTTTTTAAGAAGTCTATCAGCTGCATTTGTAGGCAGTAAGACAGCTCAGTAGGTTTTGGAATTGGAAAGTGTTTATACAAAAATATGCATAAACTGTGAAATTTATTTGGTTCAGGAATGAGGATAAATGTCTTTGAGCAATTTATGCATATACATGCACATGTAATGATGTATACATGCATATTTAAATGTGTGCTCTGTATAGTTTACACAAATACAGTGACATTCAACAGCAGCTTGTATCAACCAAGAATCGTTTTTGACGTTATGCTCACACAGTAGCCTTTCTTTGTCAGTTCTCTGACCGTGTAAATGCAACACTTGAGGTAACTTTTGGCCAGGCATTCTTCCAGAGACCTTAAAGGTAATATGCCCATGAGAAAATCCATTCATGTAGTAAAACTACTGCTCTTTGATCTACCACTCTTGGATAGAGACATGACAATGCTTTATCTCCACTGCATGCCAAGGAGGCAATGTATCCATGGCAACAGGGAACACGTCAGATGATAAATTGTCTGGCACTATGGTGGTGAGCGCTCTTTGACTACAGCAAAGTTAAACCAAGGTTTGCTTTTCTCATGAGTCTTTACATATGTCTTGTTATTAAAGATATAGCAAAAGTTTCAAAGACACTGACGTGGCTGTGCTTATCTTTCTCATCTTTTAGGCTCATAGATCTCATCTACCTCATATTGACATCGACTTGGACAGTGCAATCACCATTTTAAATTTTTTTTTTTTTTTTTTAAACACTACAAAAGTAATAGAAATGCTAAAAATTGCTTTGCAATCACATAAACAAATTACATTTTAAAATATATTAAAACGTAAATAAATCGTAATAATAATAATAATAATTCACAATATTGCTGTTTTTACTGTATTTTTCATCAAATAAATTCAGCCTCAGAGAGAAAAAGAGAGATCTTTCAAAAAATGTTTAAAACTATTCTTTAGAGAGATAATATAATATAATATAATATAATATAATATAATATAATATAATATAATATAATATAATATAATATAATATAATATAATATAATATAATATAATAATATATAGATTTTTAAATCAAGTCAAGTCAAAAATACAGTATATTGAAAATTCAATGCTACAGCGTTTTTGGGTTGTGGTTGTTTGCATTATTGACTCTTTTAACAAACCACATGATCCCAGAGACAGATCTTAATACCAGGTGTAAACAGTCAAGTTAAAGTTCTCAAACAACATCTGCAGTTGATGAGAACTTGACTGCAAAGAGTCAAATTCATAAGGTTTGCTTAAGCTGTCCTCCCCACCAATTCATAATTCAGGACACTTCTGGCTGAGGGGCTTAAATAAGGTTATTCTTGGAGAAATGTACGACTCAGACATGACTAAAGGCTGCACCTCCCCTGATGTCAGATGAAGGATTAGTACAGGCCGTGGCCCTAAATGTATATTGACATGGGAGTCCGACTGGTCGGGAATATTGACAAGTGCATGCAGGATTAAAGAAGTCTGCGTGTTTGACCACAACTGATGACTAACCTTGATATTCTACATGTATTAAAGAGAACATAACATTGATTTGCAGATGAGATTCAAAGCATGAGGCTTTCTTTGTAGTCTTTGTTAAACTAGACAAAGGAGTGCGAAAAACAGCGGACATGAGAGGATAAGAAAGCGAGAGACGGAAAAGGAAGAAGTCCTTAAAGTAGCGTTGTATGACTTGATCTTGTTTTCATGTTATACCTCCCACCATGTCCTCTGCTAAACTATAGTTTATCAAGGCATTGGGGCTGTTCATCACTGTCAGTGATGAACACATTAAGAAACTCAGCAGGGATCACAGGCTCATTTCCATACATTTACAGACATTGACCTGAGTTAAGCTGACACTGACAGTGTGTGCAGAGCATCTTTCTTCAGACCTGCACACACACACACACACACACACACACACACACACACACACACACACACGTCATATAGACTGCAAAAGAGCAGAGGATGACATCAAAGACATTAACAGGGAAGAGGACAAATTGTGTAGATATGAATGATTTACATCAATGCAAAAAAATTGCAAATAAATAACCTGTTAACTCAAAAAAGCTTGTGAGATAAAATGTGAATGAGTGAGTGAATCAGTGATTGAGTGAATGAATGAGTTAATGAGTGAGTGAATGAGTGATTGAGTGGGTGAGTGATTAAGTGAGCAAATGAATGAATGAATGACTGAGTAAATCAGTGAGTAAGTGATTGAGTGAATCAGTGCATGAGTAAATGAATTTAGTGAATCAGTGATTGAGTGAGTGAATCAGTGATTGAGTAAATGAATGAGTGTGATTGAGTGAGTGAATCAGTGATTGAGTAAATGAATGAGCGTGATTGAGTGAATCAGTGTGAGTGAGTGAGTGAGTGATTGAGTGAGTGTGATTGAGTAAATCAGTGAGTGAGTGATTGAGTAAATTAGTGCATGAGTGAATGAATTAATGAGTGAATCAGTGATTGAGTAAATGAATGAGTGTGATTGAGTGAATCAGAGTAAGTGAGTGAATGATTGAGTGAGTGTGATTGAGTAAATCGGTGAGTGAGTGATTGAGTAAATTAGTGCATGAGTGAATGAATTACAGTTTTTTACAGACGCTAGGACACATTTCTCAATACTTAGGCCACTTTTGCAAAACTCTTCACACAATTCTCCTAACTGACTTTCAGCTTGGCAAAGCAGTTCATTTCACATTCAAAATGCACTACAACTACCAAAACACTTTATTCAGGTCTCAAATAAACTTATTCTTCCAGAACACTAGCAAAGGTTGACAGCCGACAAACACACTTTGTCACCCACAAAACAATGACCTAAAAAACACTAACAACATGTAGCATTACACAGTGTTTTCTTGTGTAAAACAAGGAAACATCTGTTTATAATTGCAATATATATTGTTTATAACTGCAATATATGTTACTGGAATGAATCAGACATGATGCAGAATTCGTCAATATTTTATGTTGTTTATTTATTTTTTATTTTTTTGTACTAAGTAATTCCAAAATACAAGAATTTGTATACACACCATCAACTGATACAGATAAAAAAGTAATGCTAATCTACTGCATTTTTAGATTTGAAATATGTTTCAATAAAATATTGCTGTTGAATTTTGCTGTCTTGTTCAGTTTTGCATTACGTTATTGTTTGGAACATAAGTTTAACAGTTTTGAAAACAGTATGTAAGCATGTGCAAAATGTGCTGTACGTACAAAGGTTTTTGGCAGTTGTTGTGTCTGAGTGAGAAAAGAATTCATGAAATTTGAGAGATGCAGTCATTGAATGCATTTTGTGCTAAAACAATGATAATTGATCCTCAGTTTAGCCTACATAGACTTCTGTTGTGCTCACTGTGTGAAGAGTTTTGCAAAAGTGACCTAAGTATTGAGAAATGTGTCCTAGCGTCTGTAAAAAACTGTAATGAGTGAATCAGTGAGTGACTGAGTGAGTGAATGAATGAGTGTGATTGAGTGAGTGTGATTAAATGAGTGAGTGAGTCAGTGAGTGAGTGAGTGAGTGTGTGTGTGTGTGTGTGTGTGTGTGTGTGTGTGTGTGTGTGTGTGTGTGTGTGTGTGTGTGTGTGTGTGTGTGTGTGTGTGTGTGTGTGTGAAAGTGGTTGAGTGAGTAAATCAGTGAGTAAGTGATTAAGTGAATGAGTCAGTGAGTAAATCAGTGAGTAAGTGATTAAGTGAATGAGTCAGTGAGTAAATCAGTGAGTAAGTGATTGAATGAGTGAGTAAGTGAATGAGTGAGTGAATAAATTAATGTGTGATTGACTGAATCAGTGAGTGAGTTAATGAATATGTAAATAGGTGAGTGAATCAGTGAGTAATTTAGTGAGTAAATGAGTGAATCAGTGAGTGAGTGATTAAGTAAGTGAATGAAAAAATATTTTTACAAAAAAAATAAATTTAACACATTTCATAGGGCCATATTGTTAAAATGCAAATAAATTGGTACAATTGGTAACATTTAATGAATTAACCCTTTCAGTGGTGAGTTTTAAATATTCTAGCGGACCCCCGAGAGTGAGTTTTTTTAAGCGACCGTTATTTTAGAACGTTCGCCCTTATTGTTTCCATGGCGACGCGTCAAGCTTGTCACGTGACACAACACAGACACAATAACACTGTATGACAGATAGAGCGCTTTTATTTTGTTTTTCCTTTTTTATTCAGAATACTCACACACTTGCTTACCATGCCATGAACTATCTGATTATTAGTGTGAATTAGTGTGTTTCGTCGTTTAAAACCCGATATAAATGATCTGGATCGTGATCTGTAACGTGAGATGGGCGCCGCCATGTTTGTTTGCGCTGCCGTTCAGAGAGTCCTGTCAGCCGGATTTACAGCACGTACATTCATCTGTTTCTCCCGAAATACATGCAAGTGGCTGGTGAACTGGAAGAGGAATAGAGTGAACTTTTTAGTTACTTACAGTACACTATGTGTATGTGATATGAATAAAACACATCAGCAAATTATATTTGAATAGACTGCTGTTTGCTGCATCCATATACATATGTGTGTTTTTTACAAACTCTAAATGTCTCCTTTTACTAGTACTTATGTGTATTTAAATGTCTGAAACCTAAAATAAGCGTTATGTGGTTAAAACACTGCATAGTTGTGATTATATGACAAGCGCAGAGCTCGTCCGTCTCTGGCTCAATGCCAGCCAGCGCGCCAAAGCGCAGTTTGAATTTGTCAGTTGCGTGACGTCACTGAACATTCTAAATCCCATATGTGGGACCGTACTCCCAGGGGCACAGAAATTAGAATCCCATATGTGGGACCGTACCGCTCAAAGGGTTAAATTAAATGTTTTTTGATGACTGACATTTTAATTTAACCATTAAAACAGAAACCAGAAATATTGAGATGGAAAACAGAATTGGGAGGAAATAAGTTTAATAGGGCCCTTGATGTAAAGTCACACTATGAGATATAAATTCACAATCATAAACTAATGTGCCTCATAGAGCCTTAGATGTCACCAAAATGAGCTAGACTTCAGTTACAGCAATCAGTTTGTAAATGATCAAACCGGCCGTTGACTTTTAGCTACTGTAGATCTCTTAAAAGAGTAAACACTCCTCTCAACAAGACACCACAAGATTAATCACAATCTCTGGACACCATAAACACATATAAAACACTCAGCAAAAGACAGGGATTACATCTATGGTGATGATGTTCATAAATACAGCAATCTCAGCCGTTCACCAATCTCATTTCAATAAATGCTGACATAATTTATGTGCATTAATCCTGTTTACCCCAAGAGATTCTAATGGCACATCAATAAATCATCACGTCTAGCAGCTCTTAATATCACCTCAAGAAAGCCTTCACTCTTAGCACTATCCATTCAACATTCATCCACATTTGTAGTTTAGAAAGTAATGTGCTCAATGCTGTTTTCCTCAGTTTCATTGTTTTTCCTTTTCCCCTAAGGAGAAGCAGTTGGTTTGTCTTCCCATGCGTTAAAGAAAATAAACCGTCTGCAAGAGAGCCTCCATTGAAATACATTTCGCTTATACACATCCGCTGAATTCACCATAAAACTGTAAATTTGTGTGCTTCTGTCTTTTGTGGAGTTGAATGCAAGGTTTCATAGCGAGGATGCACAACAAAAAAAAGTTCACTCGAAAGCCAAAGCAAACAACCTTGAAAAGGAACAAGTCAAAAAACCAACATAAGGCTATTTACTTCAGCAATAACACTGAGAGGATGCTGATTGCTCAACACATAGAATAATCAGGTCACAGTTTTGCCAGCAAGTGAGATAATATTCTTTCAAGTGGCAAGTATAACATGCTCAAACTGTTTCATAGGAGGCCAACATGAAAAATATGATGACATCCGTTTGGCAATCCTGAAAAGAGTCTAAGCTGTCAAAATGAGCAGCAAAACAACAACATTTACAAGTATAATTTTAAGTCTTACTAAATGCAGCATTATATATATCTGTGGTGTGACCAAAGACAGGTCCGCTCAACAAATAAACGGAGTGTAAACTCCTCCAGTGAACAATGCATTGCGAGAACACCAGGGAGCATAAAACTTACCACAAACTATAGTAATTTCTTAAGAAAAACAAACAGAAAGACTCGAACTTGACCCTCTGACTTGTGCCCACCGCCAGATCCATCAATTGACTTCTTATGGGTGACTACAGTAAACCTTTACAGCTGGAAACAAAGGTGAAAGGTTGTAACAAAGCCTTCATTTCACATGGCAGGTGGGCGGAGAGTCGACAAGTAAATTACTTTAATTTATTCCCCTTTTAATTTGCTGCAACTTCAAGCCGATTTAATTAGTGCTCCAGGGTTTGATCATGTGATTGCACCGTCCACCACACTTGCTGCCGACTCAGAGCTCCCACAGAGATCCCGAGCTCTAATTCATGCCTTCCGTCAGGTCTAACTTTGCTCTCTGATCTCATCCAGAGGAGTCATATTCTCCAAGTGTGTGCACCTCAGACATGTCAAGCACAACGCACAGATGCTGAGAGGATGTGTGTTTGCAGGGGAAACATGTGTAACAACATGTGTAAGACTGCCCGCTGGGAGGGTGAGAAAGAAAGGTAAAAGCTACCAACACTAGGTACAGCACTTAGAAACAATAGGAAACTGAAGAGAGTCAACCTTGAACAAAACAAAAATAAAAATAACAAAAAGCTAAACAAAAATAACAAAACAAAAACAAAGCAAATGAAATAAAATACTTACATAAATGCGCTATTGTAAATTTCTATTATTTGACACAATGATTTACACGCTCAGTGCTCATGGTGTGACTGTCATAGTTGTTGCTCCAACCTCTTACCGTACATTTACAGAAAAAACTGATTGCCCAAGTTACTGGTCTGTTTCTCTCAAACCGAGACTGTATGTTGGCATGTTGACTCACGACTCTCACTGGGCTGTGGAGGGCTGTCAGGGCTGCTGCTAACGCTTCAGCAGAGGCAGCACAGTGGAAAATAAACCAAGGATATTTGGTTCAGGGTTATGTAAATATATTTTAGACTTAGCCCTGACTTTAACCCAAGATTCTCAATGTCCTTGGTCAACATAATAAATCATGCAGTCTATGACTGGTAAATTAAGCTCTTCAGATAAATGATAAAAAAAAAATCAAACTCAACATACTGGCATTCAAGATTGCAAGCATAAGGGTTTTAGAATAAATCAATATCAATTAACATTAATACATTTGTTTTTGTAGGACTGAATCTGAAAAATATAAATTATTGTCTGCAAATAACATGTCTTAAAAGTAAAACCAGTGGTTTTGGCAGCATGAAAAGTCTGATGGATATTCATTTTCATTTCAAGCAGCTTCACAGTATTAAACAGGGAAGTAACAGAATGTTCAAATATGTGACCCTGGACCACAAAACCAGTTGAAGTAGCAGGGGTATATTTGTAGCAATAGGCAAAAATACAGTACATTTTATGGGTCAAAATTATTCTTTTTCTTTTACCCCCCCGAGTTAATAAGTTGAGTTTTACCATTTTGAAATCCATTCAGCCGTTCTCCTGTTCTGGCGATATCACTTTTAGCATAGCTTAGCATAGATCATTGAATCCTATTAGACCAATAGCATCGCGTTCAAAAATAACCAATGAGTTTCGGTATTTGTCCTATTTAGATTAGGAATTACACTCCCATTCCGGTGTAATAGTCAATATACGATATACACGATATAACTGCAGAAGAGTCATTTTTTAAATAGGACAAATACCGAAATTTGTTGGTCATTTTTGAACGCGATGCTATTGGTCTAATAGGATTCAATGATCTATGCTAAGCTATGCTACAAGTGATATCCCCAGGACAGGAGAACGGCTGTGGTTATTATTATTATCACCAGTGGTTATTTTTGTTTCCTTTGCACACAAAAAGTATTCTTGTAGCTTCAGAAAATTACTTTAACCACTGATGTCACAAGGACTATTTTAACGATGTCCTTACTACCTTTCTGGGCTTTAAACATGTCAGTTGCGTTGCTGACTATGCAGGGTCAGAAAGCTCTCAGATTAATTAATGACTTGAATAATTAATGACAGAATTTTCCCTTTTAAGCAGCTCTAAAAAGGAAAATAATGTTATTATTGAGCATTAGATGACGGCAAAGGTAAATGTAAAAAGTTAATGTAAAGAAAGTGAGCATGCAATCAAATATCCAATACTGGCTAACACTGTGCATCCCCAGATATTTTATTGATCACTATAGCCATTATTGATTTGGAAGTCCAGACAGAGCAAACAGCTAGAAAATATCAGCAATAATAATACTGACCCTGTCAAGCGAGTCGTTTAATTTTGCTTACGCAAATCTTTTTAGAAACACTATGGCCTAAAAAAAAATAGAAAACCTAATAAATCCAACAGACCTGAATAAAATCTGCAATAAGCTTGCTCTGAAAATCAAGTGTATTTGCATGTCAATGACTGAAAGTGATTCAAAGTGGCTGTGAACTCTACAGCAGGATCTCTTTTGTGTCTGAGCTTTGCGAACACACACAGATGAGCCGATTCACTGTACTGTTCACACATTTTGATTACTCAACAACAGTCAGATATCATTCAGGTGGTCATCCAGAGGTTCTGAATGCTGACCAACAATACCATCCTGTAATATAATAGGCTATAAGTGAAAGCAACTACAGATAAACTGCAGCAGGCAGGCTCTGAGTGTGAAATAAATTACATCTTTAACCTGCAGTTTGATTTAATCTTGCACTATTGATCTTCTGAGATGCATTACAGAATTTTACACATTCAATCTCTGGTGAATGCAAGCAGATATTACACTAGTGAGAGATGAGGAGAAAACACAATGAGGGAGATAAATGGCTAAAACAGTCGAAAAAAATGTACAGTCTTCCTCCTCCTGCAGCTTAACCTCCACTTTCATCCTGCACCAGCCTTTTTAACCATATTGTACTGATTCAGATTGCATGTTAGGAACAGAAGATTTCTATCCACAGTTTTGTACTCTGTATGTGTAAGTTTTAGAGGTCAGCAAGACTCTGGGGCGAATTTGGAAAGCAGGCAGCAAACCTGAAAAAAAAGAGTTTCATTTGAAGGAGTTTGTGTAAATTGTCTATTGATCACAGCAGCAATAAATCATCAAATGATGACCGAATAATGGAACAGAGTGCTGTAACAGGCAAATATCCATATGCACCAGTCAAAATTTACATGACAAATTTACAACAAACATCCTTATTTCTTAACCAAATAATGAATTTTCTACGCTGTATGGAGTAAAACCATTTAGGGCAAATTAATTTAGATTAGATCACAAGCAAAACTAAGTGCTCACCTCAAATAATTAGATTTCTTTCTTATTTTAATCACCCAGAAGGTTTGAATGGAAATGGAAAGCATTGTTTTGTTCAATGTGTGAGACTCATGTCCTATATAAGTGAGCATGGGAAGTCATGTGCAAACTTTCTTCCACTTTAACAACTCTAACGTCTGCTCACATTATCATTATTTAGAATGAAAGCGTAGCAAAAGAAGACAGCTGAGTGAATATGCTTGAAGTCAGCAGAATTTTACAAAAATCCACAAAGGCAAATCACAGCAAGCTGCAAAAGCAGCCAGCAACGTGTCTGACTAGAGACAAATTAAGTAAATTCAGTGCAAATTTAATATGGCTCATCATTTTCATGTTTTGAGCATAATGTAAACTTACTCATGCCAGAGGGACCCAAGTCAAGCTCCACACACGTATTTAAAGAGCCAAGACCCAGATAAGGAGAATAATTAGCTTTGGCAGAGACAGGAACTTCCTTTTAGCAAGTCAAATTACACAGTCTCCCCCCAACCGTTTATTTGTTGTGAAAATCCAATTCCCCGCTAATTTTGGGCCTACTTGACTTTCATGAGCTCATTCTTATAAATGTTTAAAAAAGTGTCTGAATTTGATACACAGGATTCTAGATGAAAGACAAAATTAAACAGTCTCAGCGGGACAAATGACAAAGTCTAACCAAACCAATTCATAACAACATATGTGCACGCATGAATGAATGAATCTTAAAAGAGACAGACCGATAATCTGGTCAGCTAATAGTATGTTTTAAAAAAAAGTTATATTAAATTAATCATCAGTTCTTTAATAGTACTGAAACATTCAACTCTTTTCTTTATCTCTGAAGAAAAGCTGCCAAAATGCTACTACAGTTTATTTAGAAATAAATTAATACTGTTTGCATAAATACTCTTTATGCAACAGTCATTTATTCTGTGAGAAACACATGGGATTTTAATCTTAACATTGGACACGTTGTTTTAGAATCAAATGTGATATTGATTTTATAAAACACTCCAATAGACAAGAAGTTAATGGTAATTGACTTACATTCTAGACACAAGTTGTCGACAATAAAAATACTTTCAAACAAAGCCACAGTAGTAGTTTTGTTACTGAATCAATCAGTTGTTTGAACAAATTGGTTGAATGACACAATGACTCACTCATGCAGTGATTTGCTGCCACCTACTGGCAAATATATTTTCCTTTTTTTGTCCCAAATTCATTTCTAATGTCACTACTGAACATTTTGCTTTTAAAACATCAACACATTATTTATGCATTTGTAAGTGAACTGCATTCATGTCCTAAATTAAAGGGTCTGTGTGAATGCCTCTAAATGCAAATTAAGATTCTGTGCCACCTCTGCACTGCAAACTCAAAAGAAAACAAAACAACAGCCATAGAGTGTCTTATTCTTTAAATTTATTGGTTTAATATAAAAAATTGACACAAAAGATGAGGCATACATTTAACTAGGTTAGAAAAAATTATGGAAAAAATGCAAATAAAACGTAATAATCAATTTAAAACTTATTGGAAAAGTTAATATCTGTTACATGCAAACTAATCACCGCACAGAATATGAAGAATATCAAAAGCTTTGGGAGTCAGCTGACCATGGCAGGTATAAACCTGCTAAAGTATTAGCATAATAACACGCTCAGCAAAATGTTGTCTAATTATTGTTATTGAAAATTTTTCAGTAAATATTGAGATATCCTTTTTTTGGTCATTATTGCACACTCATATGTCTATGTAGTTCTATATAGTATCTGAAATGAACAGAGGTCAGATGTTTCTTGTAGTTGGCCACCAGGTTTGCACACATCTCAGGCGGGATTTTGTCCCACTCTTCTTTGCAGATCCTCTCTAAGTCATTAAGCTTTCAAGGCTAACATTTGGCAACTCGAACCTTCAGCTCCCTCTACAGATTTTCAATGGAATTAAGGTATGGACACTGGCTAAGCCACTACTGGACCTTAATGTGCTTCTTAATGTGTTTTGGGTCACTGTCATGCTAGAATACCCATCCACGACCTATTTTTAATGCCCTGGCTGGGGAAGGGATGTTCTCACCAATTTGATGGTACATGGCCCAGTCTATCGTCCCCATGATGTCCCCTTAGCAGAAAAACACCCCCAAAGCATAATGTTTCCGCCTCCATCTTTGATGGTGGGGATGGTGTTCTTGGGGTCATAGGCAGCATTCCTTCTCCTCCAAACACGAGTTGAATTGATGCCAAAGAGCTTGATTTTGGTCTCATATGACCACAACACTTTTACCCAGTTCTCCTCTGAATCATCCAGATGTTCAATTGGAAAACTTCAGATGGGCCTGTACATGTGCTTTTTTTTAGCAGGGGGACCTCAGTCCTCATGATTTCAGTCCTTCATGCCGTAGTTTGTTACCTATTGTTTTCTTGGTGACTATGGTCCCAGCTGCCTTGAGATCATTGACAGATCCTTCCATGTAGTTCTGGGCTGATTCCTCGCTGTTCTCATGATCATTGAAACTCCACAAGGTGACATCTTGCATGGAGCCCCAGACTGAGGGAGATTGACAGTTATTTTATGTTACTTCCATTTGTGAATAATCACACTAACTGTTGTCACCTTCTCACTAAGCTGCTTGGCCATGCTCTTATAGCCCATTCCAGCCTTGTGTAGGTCTATCTTGTCTCTGACATCCCTGGATGTCCAGCTCTTTGGTCTTGGCTAAGGTTATTCTTTGTCACTGGGCAAATGTAAAAAAAAATCAGCAGGGGATCCAAAAAAAAAAAAAAAAAAATTCCCCTCACTGTATGTTTATTGTTATAGCTTAAAGGTTATTTAGTTTTTATTTAGTCAAAAAGATCTCAAACAAAAATAAATAAAATATCTAAAATCTTAAAATCATGGTATTACTCATAAAAAAAAACAACATCAGTTGATCACTAATGAACGAAAATGAATTTCCTCTTTTAAAGCATTTCTATGTTGATAATTAATACTACAGTGGATTATCGCTCCAGGCAAATCTACACTGCTGATGGCTCATCTTTTATTTCAGCTTTTATGTAACATCCTTGGCTCCACAAACCTGCCTATTCTACATGGTAATAAAAAACACTCACAACACTAGACTCAAATGAGATCAGAAAGATATTTGTGCAATGACATTAGCAGTCAGGGTAGCACATGAGGTGACTGAGAAGGGACTCACAGAGCAAACAGAAGCTTGCATTAAGCATTTAATTAAACTCCAGCCTGGTGACATCCTGCATTAGTCAGGCTGTCGAGATGCCACGGAGATAAATGAGGTGTGGATTTTTGAAACTTTGTTCATGATAACTTCTCATTAATACTCTGCGTAATTAATGCTGGCATTCAGCGCACAGGAGCCACTAATTACACCACTGCTTCTTTACGTACACCTGATGAAAAATGTGCAGCTGAAACGCATTCAAAACTGCAAAGCATCATGGGTTTGGCAGAAGATCACGCACAACTATTTATCTCCCTTAACACCAGAGACGATACAGCCACATTTTAGGAACAGGAGTAAACATGTTCCATTACATCTTTAAAGAGTTACGTTACTAACATTTGCCTGGTTGAATAATCTTGTGGCACATCAAGCATATAAAGACACTTCCTAGCGGAATGAATATTTCAAAACTTACAACAAAGTCATTTTGCTTTGCTTGCTTCATGTTTCTTGTTGTTTCTCTAGTGTAACTGATGTAACAGGACAAGAAAAATGTGCCGAAATCTGGAACTGCTTTTAGTTATGTTGTAATGCTGTGTTTCTCCAGTTGTTTTGCTTCAGGAGACATATTTTACATGGGCATCGAGTGGCAATACTAAAATTATGGCAAAAAATAACACAGTAATATATAATTTAATAAGAAGGGTTACATCAGAGTTAAATCAATAACAACTGCAATATTTCAATTGTGATTTAGGAGATTTGTTGTATTTTGAAATCCAATTTCTCTTATAAAGCAAATCAAGTTAAGAAGTCATTAGTTTGAACATACAATGAGCCAAACACTATCATAAAATCTTAATTGATAATTCAATATACTTTTTTGACAAAACATCCAATGTTTCAAAACATCCAATGTTTCAATCATGACTGCACATTTTCGGTAGAGACAGAAATGTTTTAGTAGCAACCACATCACATTACAGAATTTTAACTCGCATACTAAAACACTACCAAAACATACTAAAAATTTGCATAACTTTATTACAATTTTGTTTATCACCCCCAAATAAAGGATTATGCGTTCCCTTTTTTCACTACCGAAACAATGATGACATGTTTCAGGTGTGACTGTAACGGTAGTGGCAATTTTAGATACTTTTGAGCCCACCTCCCTGCTGAAAAAAACAGCTAAAACCAGCCTAGGCTGGTTTTGTCATGATCTGGGCTGTGGGGTTTCCCTCAGCCACCTGAGAGCGCTGTTCCGTTCCCCTTGCACTGCACTTCCCTGATCGTGTACACCTGTCTTTGATTGTCACTCGTTTCCTCCACAGCTGTTCACTATCACCTCAGACTTTATAATCTCCACTCTTCCCCCCACTCTGTGAGTCTGCATTATTTCCTGTTCCTGTCTTCAGTGTTTGTGTATCCTGCTCCTGTCAAGACCCTGTCGTGTGTGCCGTGTTGGCCTTTGGTTTGTTTGTTCGTTTGTTTGTTTGTTTATTTGTGTTTATTGTTATTAAATATACTCACCTGCATTTTGGACCCAGATCTCCTCCTTCCCAAACGTGACAGAATGCAGACTCCCTCTATGGGTCCAGCGGGGAGTTTTTTTTTCGTCGAGGCGGCTGTGCCCGAGCGGATGACGGACATCTACGCTCATCTGGCGGCGATGCCAGTTCACGTTGAGGCAGCTGTGCCCGAGTGGATGGCAGTCATCTACGCTCGTTGGGCGGCGGAGGACGCTCGCTTGGCGGCGGCGTCCGCTCACTCTGCGTCCGAGGCGGCGGCGTCCGCTATCTCTGTTCCTGACACGGCGGTGACCGCTCTCTCTGTTCCTGACACGGCGGTGACCGCTCTCTCTGTTCCGGACGCGGCGGTGACCGCTCTCTCTGTTCCTGACGCGGCGGTGACCACTCTCTCTGTTCCTGACGCGGCCGTGACCGCGCTCTGTTCCGGACGCGGCGGTGACTGCTCTCGCTGTTCCGGACGCGGCGGTGACCGCTCTCTCTGTTCCCAATGCAGCGGCGTCTGCTCACACCGTGCCCGAGTGGATAGCAGTCATGTGCGCTCGTCTGGCGGCTGGAAACGCTCGCTTGGCGGCGGCGTCCACCCGCTTGGTGGCAGCGACCACCCGCTCTGTGCCTGACGCGGCGGCGTCCGCTATCTCCGTTCCTGACGCGGCGGCGACCGCTATCTCTGCTCCTGACGCGGCGGGGACCGCTATTTCCGCTCCTGATGCGGCGGCGACCGCTATCTCCGTTCCTGACGCGGCAGTGGCCGCCATCTCTGTTCCCGATGCGGCGGCGACCGCTATCTCTGTTTCTGATGCGGCAGCGACCGCTATCTCTGTTCCCGATGCGGCGGCGACCGCTATCTCTGTTTCTGATGCGGCGGCGACCGCTATCTCTGTTTCTGATGCGGCGGCGACCGCTATCTCTGTTCCCGATGCGGCGGCAACCGCTATCTCTGTTTCTGATGCGGCGGCGACCGCTATCTCTGTTTCTGATGCGGCAGCGACCGCTATCTCTGTTCCCGATGTGGCGGCGACCACTATCTCTGTTCCCGATGCGGCGGCGACCACTATCTCTGTTTCTAATGCGGCAGCGACCGCTATCTCTGTTTCTGATGCGGCAGCGACCGCTATCTCGGTTCCTGATGCGGCGGCGACCGCTATCTCCGTTCCTGACGCGGCGGCGACCGCTATCTCTGCTCCTGACGCGGCGGCGACCGCTATCTCTGTTCCCGATGCGGCGGCGACTGCTGGCTCGGGTGCTGATGATGCGGCGACCGCTATCTCTGTTCCTGATGCGGCAGCGACCGCTATCTCAGTTCCTGATGCGGCGGCGACCGCTATCTCCGTTCCTTATGCGGCGGCGACCGCTATCTCTATGCCCGAGGTAACGGCGTCTGCTCTCTCTGTTCCTGATGCGGCGGCGTCCGCTGACGTTCCTCTGGCAGCAAGGCCAGCTCACGTTCCTCTGGCGGCGAGGCCAGCTCACGTTCCTCAGGCGGCGGCGTCCGCTGACGTTCCTCTGGCGGCGAGGTCCACTCACTTGACTCCGCTGCACGGGCCTGGCCCGCCATCCCTCCCCCTGATTCGCCTTCCCCCGTTCCTCCTCCCTCCAGACTTATGGAACGTCTGGGAGCCGTTCCGTAGGGAGGGGGTACTGTCATGATCTGGGCTGTGGGGTTTCCCTCAGCCACCTGAGAGCGCTGTTCCGTTCCCCTTGCACTGCACTTCCCTGATCGTGTACACCTGTCTTTGATTGTCACTCGTTTCCTCCACAGCTGTTCACTATCACCTCAGACTTTATAATCTCCACTCTTCCCCCCACTCTGTGAGTCTGCATTATTTCCTGTTCCTGTCTTCAGTGTTTGTGTATCCTGCTCCTGTCAAGACCCTGTCGTGTGTGCCGTGTTGGCCTTTGGTTTGTTTGTTCGTTTGTTTATTTGTGTTTATTGTTATTAAATATACTCACCTGCATTTTGGACCCAGATCTCCTCCTTCCCAAACGTGACAGGTTTAAGCTGAAAGTAGCTGGTTTTAGCTGGTCTCCCAGCCTGGTCAGGCTGGTCAGGCTGGTTTTAGCTTGTGGTCTTTCCATGTTGGGAAAGTGGCCAAAACCCCTCTAAAAACCAGCCTGC
Organism: Garra rufa; assembly: GCF_049309525.1. NCBI lineage: Eukaryota > Metazoa > Chordata > Actinopteri > Cypriniformes > Cyprinidae > Garra > Garra rufa. The sequence goes on from NC_133377.1 coordinate 26,580,793, forward strand.
TGACCAGCTATGACCAGCTAAAATCAGGCTTGTTGACCTGAGCTATTTTTTCTGCATGCTATTCAGCACATGGTTGGCTAGCACAGGTCTGAACAGTTCTACACAAAGATAATCTACATTTTATGTAAAAACACCTTAAAAGAAACAATAATGTCACAACCAAAACTTCATTAAATGCTTCAGTTGTGACTGTTTCGGTAATGACAATTTTAGAAATTTTGAACCTAGCTCAAAGATGCTAATCAGCACATGGTTAGCTAGCACAGTTCTAATCAGTTGTTATGTTACTAACTAAATGTTATGAGAAAACACCTACAAAAGTGTGCCTAACTGTAGAAAAAATGTGTTTAATAGTGACGTTCCTTAAGGTTACCCTGTTAAAAAAAAAACAGCTAAAACCAGCCTAGGCTGGTAGGCTGGGTTTAGCTGGTCAACCAGGCTGGTTTTAGCTGGTCATAGCTGGTCAGCAGGCTGGTTTTAGAGGGGTTTTGGCCACTTTCCCAGCCTGGCCAGACCAACAAGCACATTATTAAGAAAGGTCATTTGCAAAGATGCATAAAAAACCCTTATACTGACTTCTGCTGTGGGTGAAGCTGCACCACAAATGATTCACACGAACATACAGGGGTTGGACAATGAAACTGAAACACTGGCCAATATAATGTTGGAGGTTTCATGGCTATATTTTTGCAGCCTGGTGGCCAATCTTCACTGATTGCACATTCCACCAGTAAGAACAGGTGTGAAGGTTGACTATGTGCACCCAATGGTTCAGACATTGTACTCTGAAGGTGGTGCCATGTATCAGGATGATAATGCACCAGTACACACAGCAAGACAGGTGACAGAGTGGTTTGATGAACATGAAAGTGAAGTTGGACATCTCCCATGGCCTGCATAGTCACCAGATCTGAATATTATTGTGCCACTTTGGGGTGTTTTGGAGGAGCGAGTCAAATAACATTTTCCTACACCAGTATCATGTAGTGACCTGACCCCTGATCTGCAAGAGGAGAATGGCTCAAAATGCCTTTGGCTACTGTGCAGGACTTGTATTTGTCATTCCAAAGACGAAATGCTCTATTGGCCACAAAAGGAGGCCCAACACCATACTAACTGTGGTCTAAAACCAGGTGTTTCAGTTTCATTGTCCAACCCCTGTAGATGCACATGTAGATCTGGTTCAGCGCTTTACTTTTAAAAACAAAAGTAACGTTGTCCTCTGCATCTTACACAGTTCAGATCTTGGGAGTAAATGTCTACTGCTATGTTCATTATTACATCCAACAACAGAACACCTCAATCACTCAATTAGAGTCTTCCCCTGCACCCGAGTCGACACAATGGCGATCGTATTCGGACTGTTTCAGCTCGGTGAGGGTGGGTCTAAGGTAAGGCAACTGTGTTTCATCACACCGACAAGAAGCTGAGAATGACCTGATTTTAAAAAGGGGATATTACTTTTAAAGATTAAAAAAATACCACTGGGTGGATTTGTATCATTGTAGGGTGGTTGTGTACACAAACTGCCAACACACATTAATGTTCAAACAACATGGAAAAAGTTAGTTTTGCATCCAATGACCCCTTTAAATAACAATGTAGGTTCCAATAGATCTTAGTAAAAATCTAAGATTTGAATACCTAAATGCTTTTTAAATGTACTTTTTTAGTTGTGGGGCAGTAGTTTGCACCAATATTGTAGAATGGCCCATATATAGTCCTTATACTGCAATTCAACCTGACTATTCAAACCAGTGCAGCATATGCAGATATGTTAACTGGACAGTATGATTTTATTAGCTTTATAATAAGTTGGATGGGGTGAATTTTAACAAGCTGTATCCGCAATCAAGCTGGACCACTGTCTTCTTTCAGCCCACCTGAATTTAATTGTCATCACATTTTGCGTGACAGACCAGTTACGCTTTACAGGGAACAATTAGGGGACAGGGCTGCCGTGACAAAATCTGCTACAGGAAATTAACTCCTTGTTTGCGAACAGACCCATGACTATATACGTCACTTAATAGCTTAATTACGTGATAAATTGCCAATTGCTGCTAAACAGGGTTTGGTTTCATTGTGAAATCGTGTCCTTTGAAAGGATGAAAAATAGCACTGGAAATTTGAACCAACACTTGTAGATAAATGTATCGGGGACAGTGTCTCCTTTTACAACCAGACCCTGGCATTGTCAGCGCACTATTTATTAGCTCAGCTCACAAATGTCAAATCTATATACTGTGCAGTGTCACTAGCGCTTACCAGTCGTTTTTCACTGGTGCGCTCATGGCCTCTGGAATCCCAGATAAACGGGTCATCATCTCATCCGGGCCCGGCTCCTTCATCTCTGAGGTCAAAGAGCTTATTACCTCTCTGAGAGCTTTATAAATAACAGTACTCAAAAAGAAACAAATAAATAAATAAAAAGAAAGAAAAATATAGCTGAAGAATGACTAGGCTTCTCTTTCAAAAAGTATCAATTGGTTTTTCTACTCATGACCTTCCACAAAATTATTGCAGCAGTAGCAAAGCGATAAATGTTTTGTAGGGTAACACAAAAAAATGTATTTCATGCAAGGACAGACTATGAAGTCAGGATGCTTTGAGAACACTGACTCATGTGTCTACACTGAAAGTCTGTGGGTTATTGCAGTGCAACAAAACTAGGTTGTATGAAAAACCATTCAAACTAACAGAATACTGTGTCTGAATTTCTGTGCGATCATATACTGAATTTATTTTGACTATATGAAGAAATTGTTCACCTGCTACCTAATTACAGAGCATTTGGACATTATACATATAAATTTATAAGCACTGTAATAATTTCATGTATGGGCCTGTCCCAATACCTACTGTACATTTGCAACCTTTGCTACTTGAGAGTGCATGTAAAATAAGTGTATGAATTTTAAAAAGTTATGTTGCCTCTTCCCCTTTGCTACATGTATGATGTTTTACACTTTGTTTTGTTTGGTTAATTAAAGTGATAGTTAACCCAAAAATTAAAATTATTTACTCACCCTCATGCCATTTCAAACCTGTAAGACCTTTGCTCATCTTCAGAACACAAATTAAGATATTTTAGATGAAATTTGAGAGCTCTCTGACCTTCCATAGACAGCAACTGCCACATTCAAGGCACATAAAAGACATTATTAAAATAGTCCATGTAACATCAGAGGTTCAACCATAATTTTACAAAGCTATGAGAATATTTTTTGTATGCAAAGAAAACAAAAATAACTTTATTCATCCATTCTTATCCTCTGTCCTTACTGCATGTCTGTGTCTTGACCATGTAGTACCCTTGCTGTCTGAGGTTCAAAATGCTCTCGGATTTCATGTAAAATATATTAATTTGTGTTCTAAAGATGAACGAAGGTCTTACGGGTTTGAAACAACATGAAAGTGAGTAATTAAAAACAGAATTTACGTTTTTGGGAAACCTATCCCTTTAAGTGCATCATCTGGGTATTTGAAGTAGGCCTACACTTCCAAACCTGGAAATAAAGCAGTGTAAAAACTGTACTTACCCATTTCCTATGTAGTGTGCACTGCTCCCTATTCACCGAGCACCTAGTCCACTTGACAAAATGCAATATGCTTCTGTAAATAAATATAATACAAATTACCATACATAAACTTTAATTTAGATACATTTATAATTAAATGAATATTAAAAAGTGATATCAGTGAAAATAAGTGATAATTGTGTTGCAATGTTTAATATGAAAATAAACGTAATTTGGGTATATTAGTGCTAGTCTTTTTATCTTACAGCTCGATAGTTGATAATTGTATTGTAACTGTTGCTACTCTCTTAATTTACACCCGCGACAACCGCGTACTAACCACACTCGTGACTTATTGAAGTGATCTAACATAGAGAAGATGCAAAGTCCAGACGCTGATAAATGATTTACGGGCATTTTGTCGCTGTCCGCGTGAACACTCGTTTATCACACTTGCAGTGTCCGTTTGGTTAAATGGTGGCAAACTAGTTTTCACCTCTCAAGTGTAAAAACACCCTAAACCACAGTATCTGCAGCACTGTTTAAATGCGCGACCTACCAAACTAAACACAACACACTGTTCACCGCAACAAACTGCCAATCCACATGTACTACAATAGCATATGTTAAAAATAACAATATAAACAGCATCACAAACATTTAAATAGCTAATTAAAATGAAAAGAGCGTTGCCTCACCTCCCTTGCGATCCGTCTAAGAAAAATGTTCCACAATGCCATTAAAGTTAAGTTTTCTCGACAGCTGGCATTATAGGCCTACAGCCATTAAAGAAAACAATGTTTTATTATGTATGTATATATATATATATATATATATATATATATATATATATATATATATATATATGAAATAACCATTATTTCAGAAAAGAAACATTATTTTATATTGTAATAACATTTCGCAATATTACTGTTTTTTTCTGTATTTTTGATCAAATAAATGCAGCCTTGATGAGCATAAGACACTTCTTTAAAAAAACATACAGATCCCAAACTTTTAAACAGCAGTGTATTTTATGTAAATAAACGTATTTAATGTTTATTTTAAAAATAAAATATGCAATGTTTCTACAGCCCATCGGTTCCCCCTGGAGTTTATTGCGTTCTTGACATGCAAAAAGTTAGAAAAGGAAACAGAAATGGTTTCTTGTTTTTTTTTTTTTTTTTTTACAGTGTTGCCTACTCTTCCTTTTTTGAAGAAAGAAAAACCTAAGTGTACATGAATTCGAAGCTGGCTGCCTTTCGCAGTCCTCTTCTGTCTAGTGTGCAAACTTCAGCTTAGCTGTCTGACGCCTGTCATTCAGTGTCTGGGAGTTCAGGGCGAGCCAGGTCACTCATAAATCATTAATGTGGCAGCGGTGTGGCTGCTCCAACATGTTCAGATGTCTCAGTCTCTGGGGACGATGTGGCCGCTGGTGACTCGTGACATTAGAGCAGTGCGCATCCTCAGATTCTCCTTCCTCCATATCACAAGACAACCTGGGGATGTGGCCGTCAGACACCCCAACCTAAAATGGGCTGATTCTCGTCGCTAATGAGGTGCTAATTACATAACATAGGCAAAAATGAAGAAGAAAGACATCCAGTGACCCAGTGTCACAGAGTTATTTAATGCTTAATTGAACACTTTGATAAACCTGTATCAAAATGGAGAATAACCTTAAGGAATTAAGATAAAAAGGTATTGTGCAAATTAAGCGTTTAGCGCTGTTTTGAAAGTGTCGTGCTGTTATCAGATGGGCATAATTATTTTAGTCAAAAACAGTGCAGATTAAAAAATGATCAGCAACATGATTCATTCTTAGTGTTTTCCCTTTGTGCTTATTATTCTTATTTTAAGAAATCGGTTAATATTAAAGAATCTCACTCAGGCACTACCCACTATAGCCTACATGTTTTGTTGTACTGTTTAGCCTATAGCTTCATTGCAAATTAAGATTGAACATTTAATGACAGAATGTTCATTTTTGGGTGAACTATCCCTTTAAGATTCTGCAAAATTATTGCAAGGAAAAAAAATGTGACATTGAACATAATTATGATCATCATTTACAAAATCGGCATAGAATGAATGAGATCAGGAAACTTTATTTTTAGCAGCTAATGAATCGGAAGTCTCACACTGTCACAGGAAATAACTTCCGCATTAAAAAAGTTAGGTGGATACAGAATTTATAAAATATATATATTTAAATATAGAGATTTTAATTAATTGTTTGGAGTAGAATGATTGTTGAAAATGTCACTGATCCAGTTATTGTCACAATAATGAATTAGATTTAGTTCTGTCATGAATAATTGATGTTGATGTCTATTTTATCATCAAGTAACTGTACACTGTCACTCAATTTTATAATAGTACGACAGTTACTCATAATGAACATCCACATTCATAATGAAAAATCACATTTGAGGTTGACTGTGTTTTCCACAGTTCAAAAAGAGTGAAAATATTGTTTCACTGAAACAATTAGAAAGAACATTAGAAGGAATATCTGATTTGATATTGTGCAACCAACTATCTGTATCTCAGACTACAAATCTTCTTACAAATCTTATGCTTGTATGCTTAAAAGAGATGTTTCTTGTCTTTCTGATCTGTTGTTGAATATTATTAATTGTTCTGTCTCTGTATGCTGCTCTAAACTCTACAGTTTTTCCATTTCTCTTCTCTACTCACACTGTAAGACGCCCATCCCGAGGTTCACTAGCTCCTGTCATGCCCGGATCCACCCCTGGGCCACCATCAACCCCACACCTGTGCCCCATCTGCCATCATGGAGTGTCATCCAATGCCAGCCACAGTGTCTGTCATACACATGGGTTGCTAATTCGTTTAGGTATTCTCCAGTTGTGTTTGTGAATCAGTTTCTTGTCGATCAGCCACTTTAACCATTTTATCATCAGACTCAGGCTCGAATTGGTAAGGTACTATCGATACCATTTTTTCAATGTACTGACAAGTCTCCAGGGCTGTCTTTCAGATATGGCAATGGGCTGTACGCGCCACGGTAGACCAATCATAAAGGACTGCGCCGTCTGACCAATCACAGCAGTGAGGGCTCACGAAAAGGAGGGGTTTAGAGAGACTGATTCATCGAACTGCTTCGTGCGAGTCGTTTACTAATCATTTAAAAATGAGGTAAAATTAAATCTATTTTTTGGAGAAAACTAAAGTGTTTTTTGACCTTGCAAACATGTAAACCTGTTTTAGGAGACTCATAAAACAATATTAACAACCTTTAAAGGGATCATCGGATGCCCATTTTCCACAAGTTCATATGATTCTTTAGGGTCTTAATGAAAAGTCTCTAATATACTTTGATTAAAAATTCTCAATAGTAGTGTAAAAAAACACCCTTTTACCTTTTCAAAATCAGCTCTGCAAATAATCAGCTCATTTTATCGCATGGGCCCTTTAAATGCAATGTAATGTTTACTTTAGCCGCGTTTATCAGCGAAACTTGCCAACAAGCACTGTATTAAGAAAGGCCATTTGCAAAGATGCATAAAAAACCCTTATACTGACTTCTGCTGTGGGATCGGCGCTTTCCGTTTTAAAATGAAAGTAGCGTTGTCCTCTACCTCTTAAGCGGCTCAGATGTCGGGAGTAAATGTCTACTGCTATGTTCATTATTACATCCAACAACAGAACACCTCAATCACTCAGTTAGAGTCTTCCTCTGCACCTGAGCTCGGTGAGGGTGGGTCTAAGGCATGAGTTCTCAACTCTGGCCCTCGAGGTCCATTTTCCTGCAAAGTTTAGCTCCAACCCTAATCAAACACACCTGAACAAGCTAATCAAGCTCTTCATCATTACTAGAAAGTTACAGGCAGGTGAGTTTGATCAAGGTTGGAGGTAAACTCTGCAGGAAAGTGGACCTCGAGGGCCAGAGTTGAGAACCTCTGGTCTAAGGTAAGACGCTCATGTCAATCGACTGTGTTGCGTCACAACGACAAGAAGCTGAGAATGACCTGATTTTAAAAAGGGGATATTACTTTTAGAGATTAAAAAAATACCACTGGGTGGGTTTCCCACTAAACATTGGACGTCGGATAGACGTGCAGATCATGTTTATATTGGGTCCGTCGGTCCATGACCAATTCTGGACATCTATTCAACGTCCAAACTAGGTCCACTATTTGGATGTCCAACCATGACCCAACTTGGACATCATTTTGACGTTCAACATTTGACCTAATCTGGTTTATTTTTTTGGACGTCATTTGGACGTCTATGGCAGTTGTGATATACACATTGGACGTTGGATAGACGTGCAGATCATGTCTATATTGGGTCCGTCGGTCCGACCAATTCTGGACATCTATTCAACGTCCAAACTAGGTCCACTATTTGGACGTCTATCCATGACCCAACTTGGACGTCATTTTGACATTCAACATTTGATCTGTGTTTTTTTGGACGTCATTTGTACGTCTATGGCAGTTGCAGTAAATGTGTTTTACAAAATAGAACCTATCAACATGATTATACATATGAATACAGATTATTTATAAACAAACAAGATTTATTATCTGTATGACTATTTATTTATTTGGTAGTCCATATGTTTTTTTTTTTTTTACATTTTCCTGTTTTCCTTTAACAGTTTTTATTTTATTTAAAGTAGCCTATAATCAAGTTTATTTTTTTATGTTATATATAACGGAGGCCATCTAGTAAGTGCTGTGTAGGTAAACCTCACTCCCTGATCTCAAGAGATGCACTAGCCTCCTTGTGAGCGTGTCTGCCTCTGGTGCCGGAGACCCGGGTTCGAGACCTGCGTGGAGCGGGTGCGGTAGGACCTGGGTGTGAGGGGTTACATATACTGTGTATGTATAGACCATTTCAAGGATGTAAACAATAACAAGCGCGTTGGAACGTTACTGCGCATGTCCGGTCCTGAAACATTTCCGGTAGCGCTATTTCTCCGATCTGTCAATACGAACACATTCTTTTAAAATCTAGCGAAAAAGCTAGTTAAGGTAAAAAAAAAAAAAGCTGCTCATTAACTAATCGATGCTGCGTGCGTGTACACGGGAGATTGCTAAAAGCATATCACATGAACGGAAATATTGTGAACATTTATTCGTACAATGGATGTCATCAGTCTGAAGCAAGCAGTGCAACTTACTTCATGTTTTGTTCCCAAGATATCCGGAGGTTGTTCGTGATTAATTTACTTGCATTGCGTGGT
>NC_133377.1:26590031-26632400 GCF_049309525.1 Garra rufa
ACCGTTAAACACGTCTCAGAATGTTAGTACCGCCCCAGAGGGAGCACACAACCACCGAACGACAAGGATCTAATTTTAATTTAGACATTTAAGCAGGAAGTTTGTATATATATGACCGCAATCCCACTGTTCATAAAGCGCTTCTCGCCATTGTTTTGAATGCGCTGGATCACTAACCGGAAACGTCCTGGGACCAACGACGTCACTTCCTTAAGCCGCCGAATAGCGCTTGAAATGGTCTATATATATATATATAAGTTTATATATTTTATATAAAAATAAGCACGTTTGGACCACTTTTGGAGTAGCCCTTACATGGAGGTCCCACCAACGTCAACATTAGACGTGCGGTAGACGTCGAAAAAAGACGTCGCCTGGCGTTACAAAACAACCCCATCAATGGACGGAAATTGGACGTCCAAAAATGACATGGAAAAGACGTCACAACGACGTCACATTGCGCAGTGGGTTTTATCATTGTAGGGTGGTTGTGTACACAAACTGCCAACACACATTAATGTTCAAACAACATGTAAAAGTTAGTTTTGCATCCGATGACCCCTTTAAAATAGCATAGTAGGAGCACTTCTTAATGTGTACTGTGTTGCAATATAAAAATGTACATTCATTTTATGTTCTTTGCTAACTTAAACATGAGGTTTTCTGTGATGTATTCAGTATTACCGATGCAAATTCTGCTAATTTGTCTCAAAGGTAATGTTATCTAGGTTGTTACCATAGATAATTTCTACTATAAAATGTCTTGAACGTATTAAAAAAGAAGTTCACTTCCACAATACAAATGTCCTGAAATTTTACTTAACCTCATGTCATCCAAAATGTTCATGTCTTTCTGTCTTCAGTCGCAAAGAAATTAAGGTTTTCTGAGGAAAACATTCCAAGTTTTTTTCCATGTATAGTGGACTTCAATAGTGGCCAATGGGTTGAAGGTCCAAACTGAAATGTATAGTTGCAATGCAGCTTCAAAAAACTCTACACAATCCCAGCCGAGAAATAAGGGTCTTATAGTGAAACGATCTATTCTTTTTTTTTTTTTTTTTTTTTTTTTTTATAAAAATGTATATACTTTTTAACCACAAATGCTCATTTTGCACTAGCTCAACCTCACGCAGTACATAATCACGTTGGAAAAGTCACACATGATGTAGATAAGAACCAACCCAGTGTTTACAAGTTAATCAAGTTTTTTAATCAAAGTTCCCAGACGAAGAACTAACCATGCGTGAGTATGTAATGCACAAAGTCAAGCATTTGTGGTTAAAAAGTAACTTTTACAATTGTTTTATTTTTTTTAAATTGACAAATTGTTTCACTAGATAGGACCCTTATTCCTCAGCTGGGATCTTGTAAAGCCCTTTAAAGTTGCATTGAAAGTGCAATTTGGACCTTCAACCCATTGGCCACCATTGAAGTCCACTATATGGAGAGAAAAAAAAATCCTTATACTGTTGATTTCTAAACAGAGCAGTTGGATGTGGTCAAATTAACCCACGCATCTATGTGGATATGCGTTCTTTGCATGAATTTATTTAAAAATGTGCCAGCCAGAGCATTTTGTCCTCATTTACTTTTCTCAGTCACTTTTCAGCTTGTTAACTGGGGTTGCAAAGGCGCTTTGGAACAATATGCATTGTTAAAAGCACAATACAAATCAATTGAACTGAAAAAATAAAATTGTAATGGGGTGTTTTAGGCCTAGGCATGAGCTCTGGCCAAGTTTGTAATAACAGTCTTCTAATATATTTACAAAACTAATTGTCGTTCATTTCACAGTGTTCTACTTCTCCAGACCTGCCCGTTGATGAATACGGCCTGAGAGAAATTAGCTAGCCCTGTGCAAAGAACATTGATGGAATGAGTACAGCTGACAAAACAAAACAAAACAAAACAAAACTGAAGGGCACTGAACAAGGTGCATTGTGTATCAATGAGCAATGGCACTTTAGAACGCCTGCGCAGCCGGACAAAGGTCAGTCAAGTAGCCGTGTTTCACCAAGATAAAGGCCTGTGCACAGCGTACATAATCATCCTGATATGATAAAGCCCATTGTGTACAATTGTCCATTGTGATTTAAATTATAAAAAGGCAGAAGACAGGAATATCTTCACTTGCACTTGAGGAGGCAAAACACTAAGGGATCTCAAAGTTATTTCCTCTTATCGGTGAAAGGGGCAATGTCCTCATCGTCCTGCTAATTGATAGGTACAGAATGAGATAGGAAGAGGACAGAAATAAGAAGCTAAAATAAAGAGAATAATAATATTATTTGCAATGTTGTTGGCCTACATCAAGATATATTTCTTAATTGGTGTTTTGAATAAGCTTTGAGAGGGATAATTGCCCACAACCAGAACTTATTCCAGTTTTAGTGTCAAAATGTGCCACAAGGCTTCCGACCCATCTTTAACATTTTGCCCAGGGAAAGACAAAGTTCTGTTTAATTAATATTTTTGCCCTGAAGTTAACTTTGAAATTGCTACTGCAAGTAGTGGAAATTAAAACAAACTTTAAAAACCTCATGAAAAAGTTTATGTATATATATCCTATGTCCAAACCAGCCCATATCTCCACCCTGGATGACCTGAGGAGTAGCATAGGATATAGATGTTTGATATTCAAGGACTTCTTCCATCTTTGACGGAATATTGTTTACATGCAAAGCGGCCTCTTTTGGCTGATAGATAATCGAACCGCTCACCAAGGGCACGGTGCTGATGAAAACTAAGCAAGGGAGTGGAAAAAAAAACCCCTTCATTGGCCTTGGGTGCCATACACACAAATCAAGGCTTCAAATCAAGTCTTGCTTTTCCTATTCGTTGGTGAAGAAGCAAATATGTATATCAGATATATGAAGGAGTTATAAAGCTAGAAGCTGCCTGTATGTTAGCGAGGACTGAGGCTTAATTAGGAATAGCAATCGGTTGGTCTGTCAATTGATTTGTCCAAAGACTGTTATCTACACAAAGATACACATGCCCAAGGCACAGTCTGAGTACTTGACCACACATGCAGGACACCAATAGCAAGCAGAGATGAATGATACTGCCTGATCTTTGTGCTGTCAGCCGAGATTCAATTCTGATTGTGATATTCTCACTTTCAGATCATGTAATCTGTCTACTGGCCTCAAGCAGGCGAACTTACATTCAGCTAACTTTGACTACTGCTTCCACCATCCATAAAATGTTCAAGATAGGGTTTTAATGACAGAATTTTGAGGGCTAGTTATTTTAATCAAACTATTGTATTAATTATTAATAATAATTAGCATTTTAAATATTATACATGTCTAAGGAAAATTTAGAAATATAACAAGCATGAGTACAGTTGTATAAATAAGTTTAGCAGTTCATTAAAGAATAATGTTAATCTAAATATTTATATTTATTAGTGGTGGGCCGTTATCGGCGTTAACGTGCTGCGTTAAAGTGAGACTTTTATCAGGCGATAAAAAAAATATCGCCGTTAATCTATTCTCAAAATTGGGTTGGGAGCTGGGTCTAAACTACGCAAGCTATGATGACTTTCACCTTGATAGTTTAACGCGGATGTATACCAGTGGCGGCTCCTGACAAATATCTCTGGGGGGGCAACTGTTCCGATGATGGTAAAGATAACCGCTTTAATGGGTAAAATTATGATAAAATTCAGATAGCCAACTTTACAGCATTACATTACATTGTTTGATTTGGTTTCCCTGTTCCTAGATGGCAACATCAGGCATGAATTGTACAAACTGTACTGTATTTTGAATAGCTATATTAAATTTATCGCAATGGTCTCAAATACACTGAAACACTTCCACCATGGCCATCAAGAGACACATTGTCATCAACTAGTTTGCCCTCTAAGAGTAAATACTTTATTTCTCATATTAAAACTGTAATTATTCAAATCTTTTCAGAACATATTCAGTATAAATTTGCCTGCCAATAAGCAATGAATACAACTATTTAAAATTCAACATTTGAAGAATACAACTTCAAAATAGACAGACATGTAGATGATTGTGAAAGATTTTTTATTCAGTATAATGTTTTACATGGAAAGTTCGGTTTTCTTTTAGCTGAGGGTTATAAAAATAACGTTAAAATAATGACACTGGCATAAAACTAACGTTCAACTTTCCACTTTATAAAAGTCCCAAAGTGTCACACTAAATTGGACAAACGAGTCAAAAAACACGTATTATAGGTGGATCTGGCAACAAACGGAGGCTGCTGCACCCGCGCTCTCACTCAACGCGTTCTCAAGCCCCGTTCACTGCAGCTTCTCGCAGCAACATGAATTGCAAACACTTATGTGATATGAGGTGGTTTAAACGGCTAAATAATCATTCAAAGAGCTTGACATTTTATTTTTGAATATAAAAAATGACTGAAGTCCAGACCTCGGTGACCTCATAGCTGGCTACGACCGTGATAACATAAACAATGCACCATTTAATAACACACGTCACTTGTATTGAAATTTTGCTCGCCTCTCTTTTAAGCAGGCGAAGTGATCAATTACCTTCTCATTAAAATCAGGCATGTTCCTCACAAGTTCCCTCTCCATTGAAAGAATGGCCAATGCATTCAGACGTCTCGCTACGCGTGCGTGCTGTACATCTTCGAGCACGCATCAGTGCGTATTACGAAATCACGTTGGGGCGAGCCCTCCCGGTGCCCATTGAAATGCATTGTAGGGTTCAAAATGTGAAAAAAAAAAATCTCACAATATAACTCTATGAGACCGGCTGGGGCGATTTTCAATCTGACTGAGATCGCCCCAAGGGGGCGGGGTTTTAGGTTGGAAAGTGACATTCAGGCTGTTGATTGTACAGTAATATACAGACTAGGACCAGCGAAATAAGACTCTTTTTCACCTCTCTTTTTTCGTGTGGCTCAAGGAGGGCGATGCACTATCGCCCACCATGGGCCAGCCGCCCCTGATGTATACCAAAGACTATAGAATATGGTCGCGCGTTTATGTCTCCTCCGCCAAAACACAGACGGGATCACGTCGTCCTCCATTCATAAAAACCGAATCTACTATAGCGCGAAATGCCACGTAAATTCGTCGTTTTTTGGATTCATAAATCAAATATGGTCTGTCACTTAATTCAAATCGCGATATGGACTAGTGTCTGTGAAAACTGAAATGCAAAAAGACCGTTTTAATATGAATCCGGTATGTTCTGTTTGCCTAGCTGTATGTATGAAATTCATACTATGAATGGTGGAGACGCGCTTTTACTACACGCATACTGAAACACATGTGACGCTCCCGGTAATTTTTGGCATTTGCATCTCACATGAACAGATAAACTCAATCTCCAAAACTGCTGTGAGTGTCACTTATACCGTTTCATTTGAGAAAACTCGCATCATGTCATACTGTATACACAGAAACTTCACGGCAACCTGTCAAAATAAAAGTACGGTGTAACATGTTTAGTCATTATTTGGGTAGCACACATATTCTGAATGCCTTCAGCAGAATTCAAATTAGCCATTTTAATCTAGATTAATTCCAAAATTTAATCTAGATTAAAAAAAATTAATCTATGCCCACCCCTAATATTTATATTATTATCACATTGATTTTATTATCCACCTGAATGGGAAGTCTCGTCTGCCTCGTAACAGAAAGATGCTTTTCATTTCCAGTCTCTATAGTGTGTTTCAGGTGTTTCTATAGTCACATTAACGTACATCTTTACCCTCGGCACATTTTTACATGTAGTTATATTTAAGTTTCAGTTCAGTTTTTTCAGTCATCTTTTTACTCCATGTTAACGTGGATTATGGAGACCGCAACAGGAAAGCTTCATGGCACGCTTTCTCAGGAAAAAGGCTAGAAGGGATACAGCTCCGACTGGAAACTAACAATGAAATTAAATTTTTTACCTATTAGATTTTGCTTTATTAACATCTACACCCCCCTTACTATAATACAAAAACAGTATCATTGTTATACAGTGTGACAAAAATAACGTTAGATTGATGTACGCATGCCCAGTAGCCAGAGCTGCATCCCTTCTAGTCTAAACCGGAAAAAGGTGGATAAAACGGTTAATTTCGGTCCTTGATTCTGATTGGTCAATATTTGCGTTTTATTCAAGATAAGCATGGCTTTGACTGCTTCCACCAACTGTTTTGTATCACACAGGCTGTATCCGAAATCGCCCCCATACCCTAAAATAGGGCACTATTTGAGGGGACAGCCATTTTAGTGGTGTTCGAAACCATAGTGGACGTTCTCGAGTGCACTCATTCAATCCCACAATGCACCGAAAAACGAGTGTACAATCGATGTAAACTCAACCCATAATGCACTGTGTGAGTCGCGCGCTGATTGAGAAGGGTCTGGCTGCAGACCGTGGATGCGAGTGGAGCTCCACTCAAGAGCGGAAATACGTCACCTCCACTTCCGACGCATATTACGCCATATTGGTCCGGGCAAAATTTTAAGACATTGCATATTTAAAACTTATTGTTTAATCTTTCGTTTTGTATTATTTATAGTTACATATACTGTACATGCACGTAATATTTACATTTTCTGTACATTTTATCGTTAAAACGTTTACCGTGGCAAATTATATATGTATATAATTATATATTTTAGAAAGTAAACAGTAGATCTATAATATCACTGGACATTAAATGAGAAGTTAATTTATTAAACATCTTAATCACAATTTGTATTTTAAACAAAATAACAACATGTACATATCACAGTAAAATAATGTTTTCCACAATGTTTAATTTAATTCCTTTATTTCAGACTCTTAGGTCCATATCAACAAAAGTAACAAAATATAGATAATACATAAGATAATACAAACATAAAATACACATACCTCAACACCTTTGAAAAACACGCAAACATCCATGCCAACACTTTCGATACCAGAAGTACTTAGGATCACTTAATTTAAGGGTTACTTAGAAAAAAATTTATTTAATTTCTAGAATTATTAAATAGACACATACAATTGCAAATATTTTATTCCTTAACAAAGCGTGAATATTATTATATACCAAAACATAGGTATACTGCCGCCTTACAGGTGGTGTCAAAGCCGAGAAATCCATCTTTAAATCATGCATTATTTCTAATTTGGAAGCAGGAAAAATCCTAATTTCAAGTTGTCTGCAAGGCAGCATTGCGCCTATGTAAACTTTCACAAAACTAACATTGAAATTTCACAAGTAGTTTTGTTATGATATGATAACCTTGTTGTAACTCGCTAATGTAGCGATGCTAAATTATAGTGACTGCTTCGTATTCTGATTCAAAGAAGGCAAACCTCTTGGGCAGGTTTTAAGTGTCATTTACCATAATATGAATAAATAGTAGTTTTGCGCATGGTCATTTTGTAGTAATCCCCGCTTCACAAGCACTTATAATTAATACAATTATTAGTCAATATTCTTAATTTATTTTGATCATATGCATACATGAACCATGCTTATACTTTTATAAGTTTATTTACAGATTAATTCATTTATACCTTGTGTAAGTAAAATTAAAATTATATTTGTTTATTTCTTATGGTTTTCATAGCACAAATTGAATTACTTTATGAAACTGTAAAAATCGCTTGGACATCTGGGACGCGAAAGCAACTTTTCCCACCTTTGACCGCAAGATGTCATTAGTGTGCAACGTGTTGAAAAGCTTCGAGTAATGTACCTTTTTACGATACACTTAAGGGGAAAGCCTCAGTGCTTCGAAAAGCTTCATTTTCCCATCACTACTAAATTAATGGCTACAATAAAAAATAAAATTACCTGAATTAAAGTGCGCGACGCCATTTTGATTTTAGTGGAGATGACGTCTTTCCGGTTTGAGGGTGGAGGTGACGTATTTCCGGTGGAGCTCCACTCGCTGCAGGCGTTTCTCAATGTCAAGGAAGGATCCTCGGAAGCCAGAATTTCGAGGATGCTACGTCATCGACATCCGTCGAAGGACTGTTCCAATGTCGAGGATCCTCGGAATTTCAACCAAGGACTGCGTCCTTCGTTCGAAAAATATCCCATACACAGGAAAGGATGCATAAGTGTAGCCTTCGCGCTCTTAAATCACCCACAATCCTATGCGCGCAGCTTTGCTATCTTATTCAAAAATACAAATGTCGGACGTTAGCGGAGTCATGAAGGGTATGAAGGGATCATTTTGCTCAATAGTTTAAAAATAGTGTAGTTGGGGAAATTTAAAAATAAACTTGTTTGTGAGATAGGACAAGTCTTTAACAAATAGTTGTTAAATTATAAATATTTTTAAATATTAAATATTATTACAATGGCTTGGTTGAATTCTGGTCTGTTATTTCTTGATAACAGACAACCGCGAAGTATACGGCACACGGTTACCATGAAAAACAGAGCGTTGCTATGGACGTAGTTCTGTTCACCCAGGCAATATAATCGTTTTTAAATCAATAAACTCCTTTTTAATCATATTGATTTTTTGACTGTCAAGTTTGTTTAAACAGTACAGGGGCAATTTGACGTAATGGATGTAATTATTTTTAAATGAATGATAAGAGTGGACCTTTCACTGAGGTAATGACGCAATAACGTGCACTTGCTAGCCTGTTCCATTTATGTGTTCTCCGAATGCTTAAGAGGAGTCTCGCCTAGCCTCTGAAGGAAGTGACTTGGAAGGACCAGTCCTGCGAAGGACGTATCCTTGACATTGAGAAACACCTTGTATGTCTGCAGCCAGGTCCTCTTGCACTGATTGAATTCCCGCGTCTCAACAGAAGATGGCGCCCGCAGCTGATCATCCATCCATTTATTGTACAACGCGCTCGTCCACGGCGTAATACAGCGTGATACAGGAACAAATTCGTTGTAAATTGATTATTAAATTGTTTAACTATGGTTTATATAATTTCATTGACACAGTTCAAGATAAATCCTTTAATCGTACTACTGGAACTGCCTGTTTCAAATGATTACTAAATAGCAAGCAAATTATGCAAAAGCGGCAGTCCTTAGTGTCCGAATTCACTCACTCGTTTTTATTCACTCCTTCAAGTGAACTGTATGAGTGGACTAATGCAGGGAATAGTAAATAGGGTATATGGGGCGATTTCGGATACAGCCATAGCAACATAAACAATCGAAAAAGCGTCAAAACTATGCATTTCAGCTAAATTAACTGATTATTTTTTATGTAATGAATTATGAGTGACCCCTGCTGGCGTTATGTTGCGTCATTCAATGTCGAGGCAACGACAAGTCCTTCCCGCTGAAACTCTGCATATGGAAAATACGTTGACGTGTGCTCGGTTTCTTTAGTGCGGAGGGAATATTACTGTATTTTTAGTTTTTGTTGTTGTTGTTTCAGGTATGGTACCTTATATCCATCAATTTACACTGTAATTACAATTGCAAACTCTGGCTGTGCCGCGAATTGGTCCGTTTTGAACTTGAACAGTGAACAGACGTTTTTTCATGCTGAGAGATAAGCAGATGTATGTGTGTATGGAAATATCATATAGACCTTTTTCCTGAGTAAACGATGAGCGCCGCCATTACGAATTCTAAGGTCAGATTGAATGCTTTTCTGTTCCGATCTCCATAGGAACCCATTCAAATAGCGTCCATCTGTTTTTAATGTAACGAACGTCGGCTGCTTCGTGTCATCTATACACTCATTAAAGTGAGGCACTGACAAATGACGGTCATTGCGACATTGCCAAGTGATGGCGCTATGGAGCCATGTGCTTTTTAAAAACATTTTAATAGGTTTCACATTAGTTTATTAGCTCGGAATATACCCTAATTTGACTAGAAACAACGCAGACCGGAAATGCAAAGCATTCTTTCAGTTAAGAGTCGGACTTACTTCCGTGTTCAGGAAAAACGTCTATAGTGTTAAAAAATATGAGAGCAGGTACTGTTGTTGTTTATGAGTTCCATAAGATGAGGTATGCTGCACATTGGAATGCATTCTCTTGCCATTACTGTCACTGCCAGGAAGTGTTTTTGAGCATAAGGATAACATTTAATGAATTTACTGTCATATCAATACACATTTTTTTAATAAAAGTTTTATAAAAGCAAAGGGGTATTTGAGGCAGCTGAAGGGGTTATACACTCTGCTTCGCATCGTGCCCATCGAGGGATTGCACTGTTTTGTCACGATTAGTTAGTTACCCGGATGTGCGGCCGTATTGGCGATACTCTGATGTAAACAACATCATGGATTGTACTACTGAATATGTTGTTCTGCTAATTTATGCTGTGTAAACAACGGAAAAAATATATGGAATCTGCTAAATCATATAGAGAAGGACTTAGTAAGCAGGAAAGGGTGCAATATTTTGAAAAACTAAAGATAATAGGTGGTAAAGATACGTATGAGCAGTATCAATTAAGATATTAACCTAATATTTCACCTACCTTACTAGAAATGATAAGAACAAACATAAATATTGTCAAGATTCTTGCCCTGGAAATCCTGGTTCAGTTTGGCCAACCACAAATGCCTTTGTCCCTCAGTTTTTTTTTTTTTTTACACTCTTATCCTTGATTTGTTATAACCTTTGGCAGTCTATTGTACTCTAAGTTTTTTCTGGTCTGACCGATTAGTACAGCCCAAAACCATTTTCAGCAGCAATAATCACAAAAATATGTGAGTTTCGTTCGATTCAGTGCTGCCAATATGACGTGTCGTGAAAACAAACCATAACAATGCTCTTCAGCCTTATTGCTAACTTATATTTTTATTATAATTCATATACATTTTTGATTAATTTGAATTAATTTTGAATCTTGAAACAAACGCTTAAGTTGTATATTATCTGTAAATTGTGGTTTTCTCAAACTGCACATTCATGTGTCACATTCTAAATGTCTTTGCAGGATTCTTCAGCAAGCTTTATAGATTAAAGTATGTAACTCCAAGAGTCCAGAAGCCAGAAAACCTCTCCAGCATCAAAGCCTTTCTGCCATAAAACCCAGACTATGAAGCACCTCCATGTGAGTGACAGTTACTCATCCAGTATCCCACTGTGAGCAGAGTTGACCAGCTACATGTCCAGAAGAGTCCTGGGAGGATTGCTTTCAAAGACTCACTGTCCTGTCTCTTCAACATCTACTGGCCAAGCACACGGAGGTCAGGGACCTTTCCTCAAGGTTTGGTTGGCCTTTGACTTTGAAGGTGAGTAAAGAGTTAGTGGGACAAAAATAAGAAAGAGCAAGGGAAAATTGAGGGTATGAAGACTTCCATTTGCAGCTGTCACTGTAAGAGAACTTTTGAAGAAAGGGTTATGGCAGTTGTGGATAGCATTCATCCTCACTTTTATCTCAAAGGAGTGTTTTGAAATGGAATCATCTTGCACTGAAAAAAGCAAAATCAAAAGAGGAGAAGTCACTGTTCATGTCAGATGGCCTTTTCAACTAGTAACTGAAACTAGTAACTAAAGCTGTATCTGCCTCAAGAAGAAAAGTTTTAGCAATTCTCTGAGTGAACATGGATGGATGAAATTCTTCACTATTTACTAAAAAAAAATCTAATTGAATATTTCGATACATAAGTCTTCACTTTAAAACAAGAAAAATTAAGTTATATAGCTGCACATATCTGCTCCTTCAGTCCTTTAAACTGACATCCTGCGGACTGTATGTAATGAGCACTTAACCACCAGTCTTGTAAGACAAGAGACAAAACAATTGGATGGCGATCAATAGCAGTCCCACACAGCTCTGTTTGAGGTCAGAGGTTTCATTTGGATTGTATGTCATGTGACACAGCGTGCACAAGGATGCTACAATCCTGCGACTCATGTTCATCAACCGTCAAAAGGTTAGATCTAGCTCTCCAGATTGAACAGAATAATCAATAGACCTGGGTAGAGCTAGACTGCTGGCCACTGGATTGAAATAACAGTGAGAAAAAAATAAAATGTTAATTTACTTGAAATATAAAAAGCCAACGTGTAAATATCTCACTGCTATCATGTGCCACTGAAGACTGGAGTAATGGCTGCAGAAAGTTCAGCTTTGCCATCAGGAATAAATTACATTTTCAAATAAATTATAGGGCTGGCGATTAATTGAGAAACTGGATAATACTAATTAATTTTGGTGGTAATAAGAATAGATCTAAATGAACAATAGCCTTTAAAATGACTTAAAATACATATGTGACTCTGGACCACAAAACCAGTCTTAAGTAGCACAGGTATATTTGTAGCAATAGCCAAAACATTCTCAATTTTTTTTTCTTTTATGCCAAAAATCTTTAAGATACCAAGTAAAGATCATGTTCCATTAAGATATTTTGTAAATATCTTATATATATTAAAACATATTTTTTGATTCGTAATATGCATTGCTAAGAACTTTATTTGGACAACTTCACTTTTTCTTAGATTTTTTGTGCACCCCCAGATTCCAGATTTTCAAATAGTTGTAAATTGGCCAGATATCATAATATCCTAACAAATTAATGGATTTTTCTTTTCAGGTTTCAGAAAAAAAAACATATGACTGATTTTGTGGTCTAGGGTCACATATATACTAGCAATAAGACAATGATAATGGATTATGTAAGGGATAATCAACGGTTTGCCGTGCATTAAAGGATTTTAAATGCACGACGTGGAGGCTAATAACCGCCCGACGCAAGCCGTTGATTATCCCGCTTATTCCATGGTCATTTGCTAAGTTATAGACAAGTTAAAACTAGTCATGCTCTTTGCAGCGCAATATTTGACTGAATAGGTAAAAAAGACGGTTATTTTCGTCAGTTATGACACGCCGCTCTAGCATTCTGCCTGCTTCAAATCAGACACAGACATGAAATAGTGCGGTAAGATCACATTTATTTGAATTAAATCTAGCATTTGTTTCAGTAAATTATCCATCGACCGAGAGAGAGGTAGAGATGACAGTTGTGTGTGTGTGTGTGTGTGTGTGTGTGTGTGTGCGTACCTGTCTGCATTGCTGTGCGTCTGCGCGTCTCTCTCTACAAACAACGAATTCATTCAAAAACCGCAGTTTTACCACCTCGTTGCTGAGGAATATAATGTAGCGATCTAGTATCTAGGATATTTTAACAATAAGAATCGCGGGGAAGTGCTGACAAGAAGTTTATGTATGTGCGCAGCACAATGCGATCTCCGATCTCTCTCTGTCTCTCTGTCTCTCTCTCTGCGTTTGTGTGCATCAATTAAAGCAGCGCATTAATATAGAACGGTGATTAAACTGACTTGGAACTACCTGTGCATTAAACGGTTTTACTGCACACCTGCCAGCCAATCAGAATCCAGTATCCAGACATTCCATGGAATAAAAACAATAGAACCAATGCCCATTATGGTTTATAACAAATTACTGAGGAAAGCACCTACGGCTTGACGATTGTTTTTACTCTTTACAGCCCGATCTAATCCTTGTTTAACATTGACTAAACAACATTTAATTTAAATATTTGGCCATTTCTTTATGACGAAAATACTACAGCCAATGTAATTTCTTGAATATGTGGACATCCAAATGTGTAAACTCAGAGTGAGGGTTTGAGCTTTTATTCTGAAATTGCTATTAACAGTTAGCATATTGAGAAAGATATTGATGTATACTCTTGTTTGCGTAGGTTTATAAATGATTTACCTTACAAATCTGATAAAATGGCATTCCTAGATGAATAATTGAAACGTAGCGTTTGTGAATTCACACTGGCATTATGCTTATTTTAAATGGGTTTCTTATATCATGCAACTTTGAAAAAATAGTGTAATAATGTGTTTTATAGATTCTCCGGTATTTTGCTGGTTACTCGACATTAGACTGTGACAGCCCTAATATATTAAAAAAGAAAACATCATCAAATCATTAAAAATTGCAGGAAATAAAATCACTGAACCTAAAATGACCAAAAACAAACATTCTAATGACACAATAAGGTACACAGAAAAATTGCTAAAATGTTTTATTATTTTATTATTATCATTATTATTATCATCGTCATCATCATTATTATTCAAGTTTAGATGTAACAGACATCTTTGCCATCTTTATTGAACCTTTTTGCCTTTTTGTAAAAACCTACCACACAAAAAATAAAGAAAAAAATAATAAAAATAAAAGTTAAGGTGGCAGCTGAAAAAAAAAGAAAATCCTAAAATCATCATCTATGCACTTTAAATGCAGCAAGTGTAAAAACAATAACATTCTAAGAATAATGGTTAAAACATTTACATATTTATGCCCTTTGCCTTGACCTCGGCCAAACAAGCTTCCAGGCTCCATCAAATACTCCTTGTGTTTCAATATTGCTAAGGCCTTCAAACATAGGCAAGATCTCTTTCATTTATTATAATGCAGTACCTGTACTTAGCATGCTAATAACACATTTCATCTTTCTTCTTTTGCAATAGAGTAACTGAAGTGCAAGCATTAACATTTTCAAATTAACATGAAAATTTAGACAAAAAATAAAAATAAAGAATCTTATGTTATTTAATACCCAACTGTATAAATGGTTTGTTGAAAAGCGACGTTCTATAATGATTTCAGTTATTTTTAAGAGGCATTTGCAGTTAAGCAGCGTTGTAAGGCTATTTCTGAGAAACTGAGAGAGAGTAAATTGACATTTCGATGCCTCAATCTCTCCCCCTTCTCCCCAGTTCATATAAATAATGTCTGTAAGACAGTCTGTAAGAAGCCAGACTAGACCCAACTCTGAACCTGTGACCATGAAAAGGAGCAAGTGTGGAGAAGTACACAAGAGCGCAACAACAACAAAAACAACAAAAAACTGTTTGTTTGCTAGCAAACAAAAACGAATCTGGGAGGTTCAAATGTTTTTTCCTATTCAAATAAAATGGAAAACTGAAGATGCATGAACAGCTTTAAAACATATATCAAGCACTTGACTTGATAAGGTTTGTTTGGATCATTTCTGAGCTCATTATTAAAACACGTTTCAGTCGCTCAGGTAGACAGTCCACTCCACATGCTAAAAATTGCAAAAGGAGCATAAAAACCAAAGTACAGCTGGGTGAAACAACAATATAAATAACAATGTTATGCCTCTTTGAGACAACTGCCATCGAAAGGCACCAGAAACACCTGCAGTTATTACGTTTCATCAACAGTACACTGAATAAAATGGTTAAAAACAAGTCAAAGGTGTTTTCAACTGCTCTTTAGAATTAAAGGCGGAACAGAATGAATTTAGACTGGCAGAAAGTTATTATCTTTATATTATAGAGCACTGGCTCCCGTAAAATGTCCAAATAAAGCACAGACTCATCAGTTTCCCTTGAATGTTCGGTTTCAGAAGAGCAGGAGAAAAATACAGGAAGACTTCAGTCCAATACAAGCTTCTTCATCGACTACAAAGCACAAGTACATGATAAGGAGACGCAACAGAAAATGGAATGAATAGTGCCCTTTTGTGGCCAAAGATTAAAAAAAGAAAAAAACAAAAATAGTACTTTTGTTTAATATTCCACCTTTGGAGGAAAGGAAATTTAATTGTCTTACTGTTTTTGTGAAGAAGAAGAAGAAGAAGAAGAAAAAAAAAAAGAGTTCAGGTGTTGCTTCATTACGTCGTTTGCTACATTTGCAAATGTAAACGTTTGTCAGAGCCAAACTCGAGGCCCTTATTCAGATGCGAGTTCAATGTTGCATATCAACATATCTCATGTAGAAAATACTTTGTACAATATATCAGGCACTGATAATATGCTTTTACTATTAACAACCTAGAAAAAAATATTTTTTTTTTATTCCTTCCCAAATTCTAGAGTAGAGAATTGCATCCCAGCAACTAAGGCAGCAGCTTTGAAAAAAGTTTTGATGGAATTCTGTGACTTGAGTTACCTAAGCCTATAACTATAACACAAAAACAAACAGAAAACCATAAGACATTTAGTATAATGTTAACTAGAGACAGACTATAAACTAATGTTGTCTATTCAGCCATACACATTCCCTGAGGATGCTGGATGTTTGTTTGAGGACGGCAGTCATTTATGCTGTTGCCATAGTGACAGACGACTGCCACATTTTCCTACACTGAGCCACACATGCAGAAACACATCCTCATTTTCATCAGAACCAGGTAAGAGAACTTTCCATAAAACACACGACGACGAGAAACAAAGCGTTAAATTGGAGTAGATGTACCTTGCTTGCTGAACTGCCTTGTCGAAAATTACATATCTGGACTAACGAAAATATATCTAGACTGAATAGCTACATGTACCGAAAGCAGTTTTTGTTCGTTCGAAGTGTATGTGTGTGTGAGCTCCCACAGAAATGCTATGCTGACTGAAGTTTCTTGCATTGGCTGCTTAGGCACCATGATCCGCCTTGGCACATTTCAAGCAAAAAAAGTTCAACGCATTCATTCGTACAAGCGCTCGCTTTTCTCGCCGCTCTAGTTGTGCTCGGACTGCAGGTTTGTAAAGCTCATTGGTTAGAGGGGTTGGCGTTCGCCTCGGGGGTGGCCCGGTGGAGGCCTCGCTGGATGTGTGTTGTGAAATCGTACTTGTCGGTGCAAGCGTGCAGGCAGATACTGCACTGGAAGGGCCCGCCGTCACCATGGCAACTCATGTGCAGGGCGTACAGGACCTCGTCCAGGAAGACAATGCCACAGTGGGCGCATTTGCTTGAGATCTCATCTTGCGTGGCCTGATCGACCTTCTCCGGTTTGGGGACTTGCAAAGCAGGGCGCTCCTCTTCGGGTTCTTCCGAGCGTTCCGTCTCCCGCTCCCTTTCGCAAACGGGCGACGCCCGTTTCTCCTTGGCGGGGAGGGTCCCGTTGGGTGTAGGACTGGGTTTGGAATGTTTCATGGCTAGATCGAGAGGCGTGTCGCTTTCGGGTCCTGAAGGGGTCGGCGGAGGGAAATGAGGCGGTAAGCCGAAGGTAGGGTAAGGCACAAAGCTTTGGCACGGATTGGGAAGGCCAGCCACGGGGCTCAAATAGTGGCCCGCGTTGCCCGGCACAGACATCTTGTACTTAGTCCAGAAGCGCAACCAGTCTGTTTCATTTTGCATGTCGTTGTGGAGGAAGGGTAAGCTAAAGAACGGGTACTGGTATTTCTCAATAGGACTTCCAGGAGGAGAGTAGCTGGCCTGCTTCGATGGACGCATGTACTTCTCAATAGGACTTCCCCGTTCAGAACCACCCTTGGCATCCCCGCCCTGAGGTGCTCCTGCGCTGAGCCCGTTGCCTTCGGCGCCGCCATCCGCAGGGCTTTTGTGCATATGCAGGGGTGGCATACGCTTGTGGATCTCCAGCGTCTGGTTGACGAGGAAGGCATGGGTGGAGCGGGGGCTTGGGTGACTTTTGGGTCCCGAGGGACCGTAAGCCTCGTATTTACCCAGCTGCGCTTGGGCCTCGGCACGCGATAAAGACCCATCGGATCCTGCTTCCTCAGTCCTCCTCTCTAAGGGGCTGCCGTTGAGACGCTCCTCGCTGTTGACACGTTGCTGCTTGGACCCCACCTGCTCGGATGGTACGGGGTCGGGATTCAGACGCTTGCGTGTCCGTCGGCGGATGATCTGCTCGCCGTTGTTTTGCTTGATGATGTTCAGCGGTCTGGGGGTCTGAAAGAGAGACATGTAGATTGTTAGATTTTGAAATTGGCATGATGACATGATGCTTCTTTTTCTTAACTACAAATATGTTAAAACATTAAAGTCATGTGAACTTAGAAGTTGCTGCCAACTTTACTTCAGTATAGTGACGTATTTCCAGCTGAAACAGAATACTGAATTGAGGGCGGAGTTTTATTTTAGTGCTTTGTAGCAACGGCGTCATCAGAGAAGAAATGTCATTTCAGAGCAGAAGCAGATGTTCAGATTTTAATTAAAGATTACCAAGACAAACATTTTTTTTTTTTTTCAGTGGATTAATTTGCAGGGACTATTTGTTCACCTCAAGTCTAACAATGTGAGCTAACAAAGTAAATAAGTTTAAATTTTGATTTCAGGAGGACTTCAAATTCAATTTATTCATACATACAAAAACTACTGCGAGGATAATGTTCTGAGGGTTTATTTCTATTTAGCTAAAACGGCAATAAAGTTTTAGTCATTTTAGTACAACTTAAACTTACTTTATTTCGGTTATTTGCCAAGGCAACATTTTTAATTTTCATTTAAGTTTCACAAGTTTTTCATGATATATTTCTACTTGATTTCATTTAGGCTTTATTTCAATTAAAATGTAAATAAAAAAAATTAAAAAATTACCTTTAGAATAATTAAGATGTATATGGGCCATTCTACAGAGCTGGTGCAAACTGCTGCCCCACAACCAAAAACAAAAACAAAAAAAACATTTTAAAGCATGTAAGTATTTAAATCTTAGATGATTAATAAGATTTTTTTATTATCTTTTTTTTTATTTTATTTTTTTATTATGTTTGGTTTAATGCATATTCAAACTAATGAATCCTTAAGTTTAAAATCATTATGATCAACTTCTTGCCTTTTACAAAGAAAATTTGGATTCAAAATACAACAAATCTCATAAATCAAACTTGAAATGTTGTCAAAATTGTAATTGTTATTGATATACCTCTGAAAACTTTTTAATAAAATAGAAAAAAATATATATATTTACAAGGAAGATGTGAGCAAAATCTTAATAGGTCAATATAACCCTTCTTATTAAATTATATATTACTGTGTTTCGGTAGTGACAAATTTGGGGAGAGGACAAATATTACAAAACTCTGAAAATACAATATGCGAATTACCGCACAATTACTAGAAATGTTTACCTTGGATATAATACAATTTGCATAAATACAAAATTTGTGGGAAAATAAATTTTTTCTTCAAGACGTTTTCAACTCTGACTATGAACCAGTTCTTTAGAATAGCCCATATACTCACATGTATTCAAGGAGTAACATTTTTATTTTTATTATTATATACTTAATAGTTAAATCACAGGCATCAAATCCATTTAAAAACAATGCATTTCTAAAGATGTAGACACGTTTTTAAATTAAATTTTTAAAAACCCCAAAACACAAAGCTGAACCAGAGTTTCAGTGTTAAAAATTTAACGCTTTTTAATACCAGATTTGGGAATGGTCGGGTACACTTTCCACTCATCCAAGCAAACAAATATTCACACGTTTCCCCCAAAGGTGTGCGAGACTGGACCTGATCTATTTACTGCCTCATAAAAACGTCTCTCTGATCTAATATTGTGATTTCAGTGGAGTGATTCATCCCTTCTGGGACTCAGAGGACACACTCCTGTAATTAGGCTGGTTAGCATAATAATCTGCCATCAAATGGCTATTAATTATTGCTTTATTTTCACTGGACTACGTAAGCCTAGCTCAAAAACTCAAATGCAGTACAGTGAGTTTACAGATATAAACGAGTGAAGTGACTTGACTACCGGAAAGAGGCAGAAATCAACGAGTGAAACTGTTATCAATTGTGCTACTTTACAAGAAAAAGCCCGAAGTAACAGTATGTTCCTTCTCATTTCTCATCCTTTACGTCTGCACTAAAATGGAAACTACTGTGGTTGGAGAGATGTGAGATATGCATATTTCCTTCAGTGGCAGACCTGCAACAGGAGGGAAAGAATGGAGCACTTGTCTGTAATCTATTTTTCTGAGCTCAGATTCCATCCGGGTAGGCAGTGGCTCGGGGGGAAAACTTCAGTAAGGTGACGCAACTCATCTAGTCTTCTGCTACACTGCCAGACACATTCTTCCAAGCCCTCGCTTGATGCAAAGATCACCCACGACTCACCCAGAGCCAGAGATAATTGGCAGAAGAACCATGTCGCTCCCCCTCTACCAGCACCTTCCAACTGCTTGTTGACTTTGAGGTAGAGGCACATCGGGGGAATCAATCATGTATGGTAGCCACTTGCCTTTGTAGCACCCAGATTCACCGTCATGTTCTTAGGGTAAAGAAAGCAATCTCTCTCTCTCTCTCTCTCTCTCTCTCTCTCTCTCTCTCTCTCTCTCTCTCTCTCTCTCTCTCTCAAAAAAAGGCAGTCTTGGGAAACACAAATGTTTCAGTATGACCGAAGGAAAATATCAGTTCTCTGGTACCCATTTTTCCCTTAAAAGCTGGAAAAATAATTTATGTAGAAATTTAGTTCCAACAAAGCCGTATCAACGTAGCCTTTGGCTTCGCACCATATGTTCTAGAGGAAGAAAC
The DNA here is from genome assembly GCF_049309525.1 of Garra rufa. NCBI lineage: Eukaryota > Metazoa > Chordata > Actinopteri > Cypriniformes > Cyprinidae > Garra > Garra rufa. The sequence continues at coordinate 26,610,216 of NC_133377.1, forward strand.
AGGAGATGCATATTTTCAATAATGTTTGGCCACTGGGGACCAGAGTTAAATCTAAAACAAATCTTACAGTGTTGCTTAAGTTCGGTTAATGCCCGGTGATGGATGGTGTTAAAATGCAAGCGCTCACTCTTTGGAACATGTCAGGCCGGCTGTCTGTCTGAAGAGAGGATGGGGATGAAAGCCAGACAAAAAGAAAGAGTGCCCTCTACTGCCAGACCATGTCAGGCCCTAAATGCACACTACAGAAACAGGGCATTCTTTCCTGTTTCATTTTCTTTCTATTTTTTTTCAGTCTAACTTTGTAAGGATCATTATTATTTAACAAAATGAACAGTGCTTGATTTATTTATGGCTAGGAGTTCTTGACTTTTCTGTTTCAAATATCAAACCAGACAAGAGATATTAAAGTCTTAAAGCTTTTGACAAAATGAACAACTGACAAAAGGGGGATTGAGTTTGGTGGCCCCTGAATATTGAGTAAATTCTGTCAGACTTAGCTTTTGTTTCTTAAAAAAAAAAAAAAAAAATTATATATATATATATATATATATATATATATATATATATATATGTGTGTATGTGTGTGTGTGTGTGTGTGTGTGTGTGTGTGTATATTAAATTAGAATGTACACTTCCAGTGAAAAGTTTTTGATTAGATAGTTTTGTAATGTTTTTCTGCTCACCAAGCCTGCATTTATTTGATCCAAAATATAGCCAAAGCAGTAATGTTGTGAAATGTTCTTACCATTTAAAATAACTTCTCTCTATTTTGATAGTGTCACATGATCCTTTGAAAATCATTCTAATATGGTGATTTGCTGTTCAAGAAACATTTATTATTATTATCAATATTTTAAACCATTAAGTACATTTTTTCAGAAATAAAAAGCCTTTGTAACGTTATACACTATACCATTCAAAAGCTTGGAGGCAGTATACTTTTTTTCATTTTTACTTTTTGGGGATTAAGTATCCTTTCTTATTACTTTTATTAAGCAATACCCTTAATACTTTTATTCTATTTCAAATAAATACTGTTCTTCTGAACTTTGTGTTTTAAAAATGTTTTTAATCAGCAAACCAGAATATTAGAATGATTTCTTTAGGATCATGTGACTGGAGTAATGATGCTAAAAATTCAGCTTTGAAATCACAGGAATAAATTCCATTTTTAAATATATTCATATAGAAAACAGTTATTTTAAATAGTAAAAAATATTTTAAAAATGTTACTGTTTTTGCTGTATTTTGGATCAAATAAATGCAGGCTTAGTGAGCAGAAGAGACTTTTTAAAAAACATTAAAAATCGTACTGTTCAAAAATTTTGACTGGTAGTGTATATCACAAAAAATGCAAATAAAATAAATGGTGTATGGCACTAAATGTACATGACAACACCACACCGACCCTCCAACAAAAATCCCTTAAAAATGCAAAAATAAAATTATATGATAAATGCATATGGCACAAAAAGAAAATAGTTCTACAAGAAGTCACTTTTGTAATAATATACCGCAGATCTATTTAGCAACCTTGGGTATCTCTCAATTTATTTCATCTTATCTAGTTTTGACAGTTTAAGTACCTTAGCTTAGTTTTTTTTCCTAAACACGGAAATGTATTATATGCTCAAAGGAGCCTGGAAGGCCTGTCTCGACTGTGCTGTCTGAGAAAAAAAAAACCTTGCTGCTATTCTAGCTATTTCTTTCTACCTTTTGGGCTTTCTTGTTCCAACGGGTGGTCAGAGTTCAGAAGCTGCGAGAACTTTTTGGAGAACGAACGACGTTTTCTTTCTGCGTCCCACATAAAAAGTTCCATGACGGTGAATCAGAAAAACGGAGGCAGCCGCGAGTTTTATGCCGGGCATTGACGCACAGCTAGGGCGCATGTCAGGTCCTATTATTAGAAGATAAAATCTGAGAGACATTTATTATTGCAATGTGTTCTGGCACAAGGAGCCCAGACCTCCATTTAGGGCTCTCTACAGTGAGGTTTTATGAGGTGCTACAGTATTATGAAATGATTTCTGTACAGCGTATAAATTTTTTTATTCAAAAATATAAAAAATTCTACTGGAAACTGACTGCCAGGCTGACATGAAGGACACAGTCTCCGCTGGCCTGCGTTACCGCGCCATCAGTGAAACAGTCACTTGATTATTTATCAAACCGAGAACCTGAAAGTCTGTGAGATATCTTCTACTAAACAGCTCTGCTGCCGTTATTTGGCTCCAGAAATCAAACTGTGGAAGATGACTCAGCATCTTACAGCAGAAACCAAAAACAGAAACATCAGGCAAACAAATCCTGTAGCCAATCGGCAGTGTTTCGAAGAATCCCGAGGGCTTTGGAGAGACGTCTCCACATCTTGTTTATTAGCTTCTAGTGGAGTGTGACGTGTACACAACCTGATGGTCCACTGCAGAAGCTACTTTACAGTAAAAACACAGAGAAGAGCGCAAAAAAAGGACTATGCCCAAATTGGTCATTCGGTCCACCGCTGGATTGTACAGGCTTTAGATCATCACGCACACAGCTGTAAGTATCATTAAAGGTGTGCGCAGAGCTAGAACCAATAAAATACAGATCTACTGCTAGTTTTGTATACAAGCTGAGGACAAATACACAGTTTTACCAGCACCGTATACTTGTATACTGAAATGTAAGCTTATGAAACGTAAAGTGACAGTCCTTATTAATAGGTTTAAGGTCATAAAAGATTACATCAAAAATAGCAGATAGTGACTTAATAGTGACTTTTTTTTCTGTCAACTATCATCAATCAGCTTTTCAATGCATGATTCGTTTTATCCTGTGCTAATACAACATAGTAGTAATATACACTGCTGTTCAAATGTTTGGGATAATGAATGTTTAATGTTATGCTCATCAAAGTTCCATTTATTTGATTAAAAATACAGAAAAAAAGTAATATGTGACCCTGGACTGCAAAACCAGTCAAAAAATACATTGTATGGGTCAAAATGATCAATTTTATTTCGTGCCAAAAATCATTAAGATCATAAAGATCATGTTCCATGAAGACATTTTGTAAATTTCCTACCATTAATATATCAAAACTTAAATTAATTTGGACAACTTTAAACGTTATTTTTCTCAATATTTAGATTTTTTTTTTTTTTGCACCTTCAGATTCCAGATTTTCAAATAGTTGTCATCTCGTGTATAAATCTCAATTTTGAAAAACTGACACTTATGACTGGTTTTGTGGTCCAGGGTCACATATTATGAAATATTATTGCAATTTAATATAACAGTTTACTAATTTAATATACTTAAAATATACAATCCTTCAGAAATCATTCTAATATGCAAATTTAGTATCAATGTTGGAAAGAGTTGTGCTGCTTTATTTATTTTTTATTTTTTGGAACCTGTGATACCTGTGATGAACAGAAAGTTAAAAAGAACAGCATTTATTCAAAATAGAAATCTTTTATTAACAAAATTCTTTTCTAACAAGTCTACTGTCACTTTTTATCAATTGTTCACATCCTTGCTGAATAAAAGTATAAATTTAATAATACATTTTTTTTAAATTAATTTTGAACAGTAAAATATTGTGATTTAAAATAATTAAAAACATATTTTGTAACAATATACACTGTATTGTTACAAAAGATTTTTATTTTAAATAAATGCTGTTCTTTTTATAGTTTCTTCAAAGAATCGTAAAAAAAATTTAAGATTCAAAAAAACAAAAAGCAGCACAACTGTTTACAGTTAAACACTGATAATAAATCAGCATATCAGAATGATTTCTAAAGGATTGTTCGACACTGAAGACTGGAGTAATGATGATGAAAATTCAGCTTTGCATCACAGGAATAAATTATATTTTAAAGTATATTACAATAGAAACCCACTATTTTAAATCACAATAATATTTCACAATATTACATTTTTTTCTGTATTTGTAATCAAATGCAGCCTTGATGAGCAGAAAAGTATTCTTTTAAAAATCATTAAAAATCTTACCTACTCCAAACTTTTGAATGGCAGTATATGTAAATGTTATGCAATACAATTACTTAATGAATTGTAAAACATTTTATTATTATTATTATTATTATTATTATTATTATTGTACACTACCATTTAAATGTTTGGACTAAGTTTTTTTTTTATATACATATTATTAATATAAACTAACATTTTTATTCATGATGGATGAATGATATTGATCAAAAGGCTTTTATGTTACAAAAGATTTCCATTTCAAATAAATGCTGTTCTTTTGAAACTTCTATTCATTATAGTATCCTGAAAAATGTATTATGATTTCCACAATAATATTAAGTAGCACAATTGATATAATCACTTATAATAATAAAAAGTTTTCTTAAGCAAATCAGCATATTAGACTATTTTCTGAAGAATCATGTGACAATGCAGACTAGAGTAATGGCTGCTTGAAATTCAGCTTTGCCAACACAGGAATGAATTTATAAAGATAATATATTTTGAAATGGCTCACAATTTTTAATTGTAATAATACTTCACAATATTTCTCTTGTAACTAGTTAACCAGAATACCTGAAACCACTGTGTTCCACTCTCATCAAATTCACCTTCCTTCAGCTTTTAATATCAGTGTGATCTCAGTTGTTAAACTGTCGAGAATTATTCCCATTTCCCTTAAAGTCACGGCCACTCTACTTTTTCTGTTCCGGGAACCCAGAGCAAAGAGTGATGCGAGCATCAGTACAGCTGCTGCATCAATGCATGATGGAACTCCAACATAAATGTCAAAGTTAGAAAAACTTCCAGCGTGAGGAAACTTATTTACTCCAGACAGTGTTTAATGTGGGGCAGTAAATAGAACGTCCAGTATTTCACAGGCTCGGCTGTGAAGCGCCCATTGATTGCAGGCTCTCTGATGAGGCGGTGCGGACAGACGGGCAGATGTGAGCGCCTGTGCTGGGTCAAGTTAGCACGACTTAAGCCACCAGGTGGCATGGCCCCTGAAAGAGCCTCTTGTGGTCCGGGCGCTGCGGTGCCTAATGCCTTACCCCAGCCGACCACACTGATTCAGTCGGCCCCCTGTTTCCGAGCCTGTGCCACCCAGGCGCTGGTCCCGATAGCCTGAGGCCACCAAGGCAAAGAGCACTTTCTGACATTGCACATCAAGACACGAAAAAAACGTAATGCTCACAGACTTGACCCAATTCTGAAGGAGCTCCAAAGATTAGAATGCAAAACCAACGTTAAGTCCAGCAACAATGCTTTTTCAGTTTCTCCGGCTTAATTACTCACATGTTGTCGAGTCTGTTTACCCGTCATGTTTATCCAGACACCATTTCAAAGGAAATAGAAGAACACTAGAACACTTTCAAGGCTGGAGACAAAGCTTTAGGTATGGCTACAGATGGGGAAAAAATGCTAATTCAGATCGAAATTAAATTGGGAGAGCAGAGAACTGAGGCGATAAAGCAAATCAAATTAAGTCATTTAGTGGCCAAGTCCAGAAACGAGCAGATTCTTTTCCTTGTGCACAGTTCACACAGACTAACCCAAAGAATGAATACAATAGTCACTGCTTTATGTATTCTAAACATTCATTATATTTAAAAAGTTTCTTGTTTGTATTAAATGGTGGATATTTTTCGGATAAGCAGAAAGGGTGTGTATACACAATTAAATGCAAAAGTGCCTTCTCAGTTTTTTAGTGGCCTTCATTTCAGAAGCATTTTCCTATTTATGTCTTTGTTACTTATAAGCTATAAATCAAACCAACCAGCTATGAGGTGAATGACAACATTACAAACTTTGATTTGAAGGGTTAAAATTGGACAATAAGACTGTGTATTTAACAGCTTTGATGAGGGAAAGAACTACAATCCAATGAAGCGCTGTGAAAAACTAACTAAAACCAAATGAAGATATATATATAAATATGAATAAGACTGACTGACTGTTCACATAATGTTCACATAATTTACAGATTCACAGTGCTTTATGAGAGTGATTTTCTTTTAGAGTGATTTGCTTATCACGATTCCTTGACTGATGGAAATGTCTTTGCAGAATTATTGGTATTAATGTAGTTTTCTACAAGGAGGAAATCCAGTGTAAAACTGAATGATTATTTAAAAAAAGAAGATAAAATAAAGCAAGCTTATGGCTTCAGCAAAAGCGGATTTAAAAACTCCAGAGCTCAAAGTTCTGTTCTTAAAGGTTTGCAAGTTATTATAAATCAATACCCCTGAGGAGAGAATGACTGGGATTTTTACTTTACGCTATAGTGTGTAACATTCTGGATCTTAAAGGAGATTTTTAAAAAGCTTAAAACAAATTTCTATCATTTCTATCATTTTTTTCACCCTTCCAAACTTTGACATTTATAGACTTACAGGCTTTGAAACTCAAAAAGAAATATTTAGCATTTTCCAAGTTGCTTTTTTGCATACTATGAAAGTAGATGGCCACTAAAAAAAAAATATGTAGTTGCCATTACCTATATAATATCGAAAAAAATAGCAGCTCAGACATACTACTAAACATCTAATTTTGTGTTCCATGCCAGGTTGTTGTTGTAAATACACTACCAGTCAAAAGTTTTTGAACATTAAGATTTTTTTAGGTTTTTTAAATGAGACTCTTCTGCTCACCAAGCCTGTGTTTGATCCAATATACAGCAAAAAACAGTACAATTGTAATTAATTAATTAATTAATTGTGAATTAATTTGAAATATTTTAAAACTGTAATTTATTCCTGTGATTACAAAGCTGAATTTTTAGCATCATTAGTCTAGTCGCATGATCTTTCGGAAATCACTCTGATATCTGATTTGTGATTTGCTGCTCAGACAACAATTATTATTATAATTATTATTATTATTGTTATTGTTGTTGAAAACAGCTGAGTGATTTTTTTTTCAGGGTTCTCTGAATATAAACAGCATTTATCTGAAATAGAACTATTTTGTCATATTATACATTTCTTAATCATCACTTTTGATCAATTTAAAGCATCCTTGCTAAATAAAAATATTAATTTCAATCATTTCTTATATATACACTGACTCCAAGCTTTTGAAAGGTAAAGATTAAAACGTCACAACAGCTTTTTATTTCAATTAAATGCTGAGTAATGATGCAAAAATTTTTGCTTTGATCACAGGAATAAATTACATTTTAAACTTTATTCAAATAGAAAGCAGTTATTTTAAATAGTAAAAATATTTCACAATATCACCACTTTTGTTGTATTTTGGATCAAATAAAGCAGGCTTGGTGAGCAGAAAATAATTCTTAAAAAAAAAAAAACATTACAAATCTTAAAACTTTTGACTGGTAGTGTAAGAATGCATTCTTAAGCAATTCATATGGGTTTGGAACTACATGAAAGTAAATAAATGTTAAAGAAAGCCTCCACTTGACTGGGTTTTTAAGGTTGTGCCAGTAGGCATTGTGTCTTGGGTTTTAAGGTCAGGTGTTTGTTAGGACTGTGGGAAGTGGGGCTCCCAGCTGGTGCAAAATTACTTCCATAGGGCCATTAGCTGGCTGCAGGGCTGAGGAAGGCCAAAAGGGCTCTTCCCCCGGGGTCCTCGCCTGACAGCGCGGAAATGAAGCGATCAAACCGGAGCTGCTACGCTGTCACCTCTCCGTTCATTTTGAACTCTGTTTCTGCGATTTGTGGGTGGGCTGGCGAGGCATTCTCGCCGTCCCTTGCACTGATGTTTTCTTAGTTCACCCCCTTACCGAGTGCAGCTTCTGATAGAGGCCACACGCATTGCACACGTAGCCGCCGTTGGCATTCTTCCTCCACAGTGAGGTCTTGGTGGTCAGACAGTTGGCGCAGAAGACCCCTGAGCCCCGCCGTCTCTGAAATCATAAAAAAGAAAGAGAGCCAAAATGAGTAAAAAAAAAAGCAGGCTGTGGAGAAAAAGAGTGATGGAGATTCATGCTCAGCATGGAGATGAGAGGGTCATGTAAAAGAGAAAGCAAGAAAGAGAGGCAGAGGGAGGAAAAGGGAGAAGAAAATCCCAAGACTCAGCAGGGTGTAGCTGGATATGGCAGCACTGATGGTGAGAGACACAATGTGTCCAATCAGAAAGCCAGGATGAGGCATAATTAATAGAACCAAGCTGATTCTAACACTAATTAACCTTCTCGTGATTTATAGGCTTTGTAAGATACCACTGTGTCAGCGACAACACCACCAACTTCAAACTGGGTCGCCCGCACCGGCCTGACATAAATATTTTGATCTTTCAATAAATGTCCCTTCTCAAACCCATGCATGACGTGAACCTTTAAATACGTAGCTGGCTCCCAAAATATCTAGTAGCTTGAAATATTGCACTCTACTGTGAGAGAAGGGGAAAAAATAAACTCACGCAGGAAAAAAAGGAGAGAGATATAGCCACATGAATCATCCACTGGGAACTGACAGAACTACAAGTGAATCCCGAGAGTCAACCGGGGCAAATCACAGGAATTATCTCGATTATGGTCCCTGTAAAACTCATTTAGCCTTATAGAATGTGTACAATTTATTTAGCCCAACTTCAGATGGCTTGCACAGGGAGCACCTTTCTCCTGCCAGAAAAGTACAATGCTCCTAATTGTGCTCTAATACATTTAGAATGGAAAGCTTTCTGCAGACATAATTTTGGCTTTGACTCGGTAGAGCTTTTTTGGCAGGGAAAAGGGCACTTGATTCATCGGGTGTTTCACAACGTATCAGTAAAAAGTTTTGGGGCGCCGCCAGCTTCCTATAGGGTCATTTTTCCATCCAGATGCGCCATTGGAGGGCCCTGCATCAGCTAAACTAATTATGATCTCACCTTCGCTGATGCTTGCTCACTCTACGCTTCGACATCTCCCATTAATCATAGATACGTAGAAAATGAATGTGAAAAGAGAATGAGGGACGGTAGCCCGCGCAACCATAAAGAATAAAAATGATGGCAATAACTTAATGAGATGGAGCAATGTTTTCCATGAGTTATCAGCAAATGCAAAGTCACTCTGACAACTGCCCTTTGCAACCGCAGAGCATCATTCTGATGCGCCAGCATTTCAGGCCGAGAGGGAGGGATCTCCCGTCCTTATTGTGCGCATAAAAAAGTAGGTATACTCATTGAAGGTACATAAACACCTTTCTAATAGCTTGCCGTGACAATAATGACACTATCCTTACATTAAACATTAGACTTGCGCAAATCAATCGTTTTATCCTTTACAGTAAGTACTGTAGCACTACTAATATTATGCTGATGGTTATAAATGGTAATGCATTTAAATAATCTATTGGTACTTCAGTTAGTGCCAGTACGAGTTTGTCATTTGTAGGTAAACTGTCCATTTAAAGAAGTCCCTTTTACTCACCTACTTGTCATCCAAGATGTTCATGTTTTTCTTTCTTCAGTCATAAAGACATTTCAGGATTTTTCTCCATTTAGTGGACTATAGTTTAAACTTCCAAAATACAACTCAAATGCAGCTTAAATTATCCCAAATGCGGTTGTAAACAATCCCAGCTGAAGAAGAAGGGTCTTATCTAGCAAAACTATAATTTTTTTTTTAATTACAATTTATATACTATTTTAACCTCAAATGCTTGTCTTGTCTCGCTCTGCCTAAACTCAGTTTTTTTTTTTTGGGGTTCAAGACATTTAGGGTATGTCGAAAAACTCCCGTCTTATTTTCTCCCTTAACTTAAAAAATAATTTCAAAATCATCTATATCGCTGCAGAAGTACCAAAAAAGGTGGAAAGTGAACATACAAAGAGCAAACACCCTTTACAAAAAAGGCGATTTTTTTGACATACCCTAACCGTCTTGAACCGGAAAAGACAAGAGTTCAGGCAGAGTAAGACAAGACGAGCGTTTGAGGTTAAAAGTATATCAATTGTTATTTTAGGAAAAAAAGTATCACTTCGCTAGATACAACGCTTCTTCCTCTGCTGGGTTCGTTTACAACACATTTGGGATTGTTTAAAGCCGCACTTAAACTGCATTTTGGAAGTTCAAACTCAGGGCACCATAGAAGTCCATTTTATGGAGAAAAATCCTGAAAAGTTTTCCTCAAAAAACATAATTTCTTTATGACTGAAGAAAGAAAGACATGAACATCTTGGATGACAAGGGGGTAAGCACATTATCTGGTATATTTTTGTTCTGTAAGTGAACTTCCCCTTTAAGACAGTAAGAAGTCTAACATTTCCTGCAACACAAACCCACAATACCTTGATGGAAGATTATCTCAAAATCGAATTATGGCTCATTTGTGTCAGAATCACTGCTTTCTTACAACCTTTAAGCAAGAATGTATATATTTTCTGATCTCAGTGGGGTTTTTAGAGGGCCACATGCTAGTCCTGACAGTTTAGACATGATTGATTGATTTATTCTTTCCTATCCTGTTCTAGCGTTACAAGCCAAACAAAGTGTCCGTCATCAGCTTTGTGGATTTCTCTCCCTGGCCTTCTGGGCTCCAGAGCCAAATCGCTCACACGTGTTCACTCCGCCTGGCCAGCAGTCCTTCATCGTACAACAGCCGCAGAGAGTTAATATACATACAACCTACACACAGTGTGAACACAACTGAACATTTATCTTGTTGGTCAAATCATTCATTTGTGCTGGGCCTCCTGTTTAGCCATCCAGAAAGCTTATATGGTTATGTATACAGTGAGCCAAAAGCTTTGGATTTAAAACAATATAAATCAAAAGCTTTGACTCTTAGAGCCAAAACTAAATCTGAATGAAAGGCTGATCATATCTGCATCTGACTCTGGTGACCATAATAATGACCCAATTCTAATAATAATAAAAACAATAACAGAAATGTGTATGTATGTATGTATGTATGTATATATATATATATATATTTAATTTAGGTAATAAATATTTATGGTTGAAAAAGTTCTCTCAATTCATCCGCTATAAGCAGGTGTAGTAAAAAGCATATTTTTTCACTGGCTGCAGTAAAATTAACGTAACACCATTAAAAAAGAAAAACTACTCCAATCAAATGTTCAGTGTAATTAAGTTTGTGTTCATTGTAAAGACAATGCCTTATATATTTAAAATATATTGTATATATTTATTTATTTATTTTTTATTACAGCAAAACAAAATAACAAAATAAAATATAAATTGGAGAGGCTGACCATGTCTGCTTAAATCTAGGCCACAGTAAGAGAATGATACCATCTATACCAAAAACTTACATTTGCTAACTTGTTAATAAACAATCAATTATACACATCAATTATACACATAAACAAGATTCAGGGATTGCAAGAACAACTTTTTGGACTGATATGAGGTCTAAGCAATTTCCAAAACAATCCAAAGTCGACAGGTATCTAAACAAAATAAGCCAGATATAGTGACAGTTCATTACATTTTAAGTAGGAGGGCGGAGTCAAATAAAAGTGGGAGTTTCAATAAGTTGAGATGTGAATGTGTTTAGGAGCGGGTTGTGGGTCAATTACATAGGAAACCCCAGAAATAGCCTTCCCCTGTTGAATGGTGCACAATCCCAGACTTCCTTTTCAATTATCAACCCGGACCAGTCTACCATCTGTAAAAACGAATGCGTACCTTGCCCTGCCAGGTTCTGTTTTTTTATCTCTTTCTCCCTCCATTACATCTCAAAAAAGGACAAGTTGGCGAGAGAAAAAAGAAAGAAAAAAAAAACGTACATTTGACTGGCTTGCTGCAGCTGCTCACCAAAGGAAAAGGAGGGGAGGCGAACGAGAGAAAGCCCTGATTGTCTTTGTTTTCCCAAAGTGTGGGGCGATTTTTCTCGCCTGCCACGTCTGGCCGTGCTGTGAGGTGATGCATTGTTTTTTTTCCGCGGGCTAGAGGGGCCGCAGAGAGCCCAGGCCCTGTCTGTTTCCTGGCCTGCTCCAGTTTATCACTGTATCTGCTCTCAGCGCTTCTCCTGCTATCTGGTATCCGTCACGGCCTTTGCTAGGTGCCATGCATTATCACGCAGCACCGTGACTGGTTAAAACACCACTAATCATAATCAAAACAAACTTTACACTACCTTTCATCTGCACTCGGGATGAGGTGTAATAATAGGCTGGATTATGTATTTTTGGAATCATCTATTTCTGTACAACAAAGGTATGCGTACAGGTAGCGCGGGGTTAGAGGTACTCGCAGTAAACAACAAAATGGCTGTTCTTGTTTGCATTGCGGGCTGTGATGAATGACCCTGCTGCACTCTGGTACTTTCTGTGGGTGTAGCCGGTGTATTCTGTTTGTACGTGATTGATTACGCATGCCTAACACTAGGCGCTCTAGGGAGTCGGACTAATTCGGTCCTGGTGAGAGGAATCTGAAGTAATTAGAGGCAGGACCTAATTACATCTATTTATTTAATGAGCATGTTCCCACAATCCCATAAAGCTCTCCATTAAAAGCTTCTAGTCTCAGGTGAAAGAGGCAGGGAAGAAACATCACACCTTTCTGTCTTAAACCTATTACGGTAATCAGCTGGTCTCGAGGTTCTGCAACCGGTTTCGCGACCATTGTCGACTTTCGCAGCTAAACAATGTCCCGACTATGAAAAATGTCTGTTTGAGAGCTGAAAATAATAGCTTTCAGCACCAGGGAGATTTAAGGGCCTCTGCAAACGTCAGTTTTTGGTGAGGTGGACAGCAAAATGGTGCCTAAAAGCAGAGACGGTTAAAATGATGAGGGGAAACGGGGGATGCTTGGAGACTGACACACATCAGAGATATAATATGTGAAAACAAGGGCTAATAACGCGTTTGGCATGCTGTGTGGATGTAAGAGAAAGGATTCTTTGGTTTAAAGGGGGCGATTTGCACACAAAGCCGGTGAAATGAAATTACATGTAATTCACTTAGGCAATCCGCGGGGCCTCTTACATTAAATAAACAATTATTTAATCAGCTGCAGGGAAATTAGGTGAACCCCTACTGACAATTTCAATTTCAGAAATCCTGCATCAACTTTTCAAGGCTCAGGCAGTACCATCGAAATGCCGTCGGCAAACATCTGGATACAATTGCAGACATATCGAACCATCAAGTCCCATCTTAGGTGGATGTTATACTGGGTTTACGCAAATCCGAAGTCTCTTGCTGAAACGGAGTCGTAATTATATAATTCAGTTTGATAAATAAGGTTTAATATATTCCGTGAAAGCTTCGTTTCTCCTAGAACCTGGGAGGCCACGGTTCAGGGTAATATTCCCACATCACATTTCTTCACGTTGCTCTCGAAACGCTTCACGTCAGGATCAAGTCTTTAGAAAGCAGTAACGACGGTCTCAAATTATCTGTAGTCAATCGGAAGGTTATTTAAACACGTCGTAGAGCAGTTGGCACATTTTTATAAATAAACTTTATAAACTTATACATTTCTGAACGTTTAAAGTCTGTATGAAATGAGGTACCTTATAGCAATAGGTCTCAACCAGTGGTCTGGGCCCCACTAGGGGGCTCCAAAAACCTCCAAGGGGGCCTCAAGATGACTTATTTCATATAAGACAAAACAAGCATTAAAATAAGCTACATCTTCAAACAACTCGGGTTTTGAAAAACCTAATTTATGATTTTTTTTAGACCTGGAATATACATATACACTTTTGTAATGATTATACATTTTATGCCAAACTCTAACATATTTTATATGGTACAAATTGTTGGTAAAACTATATTAAAAAAAAAAAAAAACATCCTTATGGTCAATCCTTTTCCAGTAAACCATAAATGACTGGAAAAATCATGCATATTTATTAGGTATAAAGAGTGGAAACATTTGCATAAGAATATTCTGGTTATAACTTCAGGAATTCTGAAATTTATAGAAAACAGGAGTGTTGGGCCTTTGAATATTTTGTGGACAAAGGAGGGCCTTGGAGTCAGAAAGGTTGAGAAGCTCTGCCACTGCCAGCTAGACCCAATATCCCACGTTATATGGTTAGTTCACCCAAAAATGAAAATTAGCCCATTATTTGCTTACCATCCAGGCATCCTAGGTGTATATGACTTCCTTCTTTTAAACGAATGCACTCTGAGTTATATTACAAACTATCCTGGAACTTCCAAGCTTTAGAATGGCATTTGTGGGTGTTTCTCTTCATCAGTCCAAAACAAGTCCAATAAAGTGCATATTATACATAATAAAAAGTTCCTCACATGGCTCCAGAGGGTAAATAAAGACCTCCTTGTAGCCTGTAGTCAAAGGATTTCGATATAAACCAAGAAAAGACTGGTTTTCCTTTGCTAAAGTAAATAAACTTCGCTTTCTTTGCTCCTGTGAACAAATGTTGGTTTGTGCGAGACTCATGTGGTACGCCAACATCCTACGTCATCCGCCCGGAAGGGCTTCCATGTATGACAAGTTAGCATGAAGTGTTGGCTTTAAAGTGATTAATATGTTTTAAATATGGATATTTTTCTTACAAAAATGCATTGATTTGCGACACTCACCACCTGGAGCCGTGTGAGGCACTTTTTATTATGGATGGATGCACTTTATTGGACTTGTTTTGGACTGATGAAGAGAAACACCTGCCATGCCATTCAAAGGCTTGAGAGTGCCAGGATAATTTTTAATATAACTCAGATTGCATTCATCTGAAAGAAGGAAGTCATATACACCTAGGATGCCTGGAGGGTGAGTAAATAATGGGCTAATTTTCATTTTTGGGTGAACTACCCCTTTAAATATGCAAGTTGTGACTGTACATCATCTAGAAACAACATGGGAATGCATCTACAGGAAATAAAAGACAGAAATGGAGGAAAACGTCAACCTGCCACAGCTGACCAGTTCCCTCGGCCCAAATTCAAGCCGCCAAAACTCTCTGAGGAGATGGGCTTCAGCTTTCCGTTCAAAGACAGCCCTTCTGTTATCTCCATCCAAATCCCCATCCACCCCCTTTGTCCTGCCCTGCATCGCACCGCAGCGTACCCTGCTGATACACGAGCCTATCTGAGCCTTGGCTTTCTCTCCAAATCAGATTGAATCGGAGGACATGATCAAAGACAGACGGGTCTCTATCTGAAAGTGTGAAGCGCAGATATCCATTTGCACTCAGAGGGCTTATGGTTGTAGTCATGAGAGTAGCCTATTGTACTGCAAAAAATCAAAGGTCTCCCTCCTTCTTGTGCAAATAGAAGGCGGCTTTATGTATTCTGGAATAATCTATTCCAGAGGCCGAACAATACTCCGGTCTCCCCTTACCACTACAAAGGCATTAGGCCTTTTGACACTATCGCTACACCCGTATCCCTTATCTAGGTCTTCCTTAGATATGTGGTATCCTCTTCCGAGAAACAGTTCCGAGGACACATCCTGTCTCGGTGACAGGAGAGGAAATCCGGATGCGCCGCAGCTGGCCTCTAAATGTGTCATCTGTCACCTCCATAAGGTCCTCTTCAATGCTGTTTGTGTCGATTCGTCCTGGATGTCATAACATGGGGCCAGCTGACCCGAAACAATAGTTAAAGTGACTGACAATGACGGGCAGGAAAGAGAGCAAAGAGTTCAGGCATGACTTCACCAGCACACCTGCTCGTGTGTCACAGAGGCCAGTCGGGTTACTGCCAGTCACAGAAAGGCTGCCTCCTGATCTAGAAGCATTTTCTTGGATCTACAAATCAACTAGTGAGATTAAAACAATAAATTCTCGTCTCAGATCAGGTGCTGATTCAAAAAACAAGAATTAAAGGATAAGTTCACTTCCAGAAATAAAATCACTCACCACCATGTCATCTAAGATGTGTCTTTCTTTCTTCAGTCGAAAAGAAATTCAGGTCTTATCTAGCGAGACGATCCACCATTTGTCCACAAATGCTCATCTTGAACTAGCTCTGTGATGTGCGTCTATGATTTCATGCATTACGTAATCACATTGGAAAGGTCATGTTCGGTTAGCTCTCCGTCTCTGAACTCCGGTTCAAAAAGGCAGGGTAGGGAATACTCCATCTCATTTTCTCCTCCAACTTCAAAAACATCTGACATGGTTGTTTTACCTTTTTTGTAAAGGGCGTTTGCATGGGTACTTCTACCTACGTCACGCAAGACCTTTCAAACGTGACTATGTAATTCATAAGGTTGAGCTAAGTGCAAGACATGCATTTCTTTTTAGAAAATGACCAATCATTTCGTTAGATAAGACCCTTAATCCTCAACTAGGATCATGTAGAGCCCTTTGAAAACTGCAATTTGGACCTTCAACCCATTGGCTCCTATTGAAGTCCACTATATGGAGAAAAATCCCAGAATGTTTTCCTTTAAAACCTTAATTTATTTTTGACTGAAGAAAGAAAGACACTAACATCTTGGACGACAGGGGTGAGTAAATTATTTGGAAATTTCTCTGAAACCAATGTAAATATGCAGTATTTCTAAGACCTTTTCACATTTACACAGATTTTTCTTATTGCTTATCATAACCACTCGTGCATTTTACTGACCTGACTGAGTCATAAGCCAACTGATGCATGTTGCAAAAAACAAAACAAAAAAAAACACCATGAAACATTTTCCAAATATTTTCTGCAGGCCAGCGGCAAATAATTAATTTTTTCTTGTATTATTCCCCAACTTACGTAAAATAGAGACTGTGGGAACTGCCACTAGCAAAACTCTGGCACACTTTGCTTTAATAGTGTGTGCTGTAATATTGTGTAGAAAGAAGGACATAGAAACCTCAATTCACCTTGCCCTGGAGGGGAAACACAGGCCACAGAGACATGTGAAGCTGTCTATGTGTGGGAGAGAAGACAGTCTATACTACACAACACTCGGCACCTGAACGTGAGCCGTTCCGTACACTAACAATGACAGCCTTTTTTCCACTCAACTAGTGTTTCTCTGCTGTAAATTTCACATAAGCTTGCTAAAGTAAGCTGTGGGCTGCTGTACGTTTGTGGCTTTGCAATAAACAACAAGTTACGAGAACGGCACTGTTGAGAATGATTGAAAAGAAGTAAACCACATGCACACACACACTGAGGTATTCACACCTAACAAGAGCACACACACTCTCGCTTTCCATTTATGTGCAATTAAGCCAACTGGAAAATACTCGAAAATATAACCAGAGCTTTTCAGCTCATATCAGTTTCACTGTCAGACATGGAGCATCACAATAATTGCCCTGTAACTCAGAGCCCAATATTTTACTGCGCTCAGAGAAAATATCAAATTCACAAGGATAACACTCATATGCTTCACCTCAGAGAACAGTCTGGCAAATGTACCCACTCAAAAGCTGAAGAGAGAGAGATTTTGTTTGAGATTTCGTGGTGTAGGCAGTCACTGCGTGGGATCTGATATACTGTAACAGTGACACCATTTCACTTGATAAACATGGTCAGATCTGGTTGAGACAACTTGCTACTCCTGGATCAGGGGTTTAGGGTTGGTGACAGACATTACGTTACACACAAAAGTGACTTTTGGAATGGTTTTGGAGTTGTTGTTTTTTCTCTTAAGCTGACTATTTGAATGAAAGCATCAGACTATAATTAACAACAACTTGTCATTTGTGCATTTGTCATTCACCAGATGGTCTCGATGTTGTTTTTAAATTTTTTTTTTGACCAGATTTGCATCATTATATTATACAACAATTATAAAGGGACGCATTAGAAGAAATCAACTTGGCAGCCTCTTTAGAAATATGTATAATGAATCTTTCCCTGATTGTACTTTAATTACTTCAAAATATTTGTTCTCTTACTTTTCTGAATTTTATCTCTTGGTAATCATCAATACAAACTTACAAGAGCTATTAAAAGTTAATTTCATAACTACAGAGAAAACAAAATTGTTTTGAATAAGCGTAATAATGCAGAACTGAGATGTTGAATACAAGATTAAAGTGTTGGTTCACCCAAAAATGAAAATTCTGTCATTATTACTCACCCTCAGTTAGTTTCAAAACTTTTCAAAACCTTTGTTCATCTTCCGAACACAAATTAAGATATTTCTGATGAAATCCAAAAGCTTTCTGACCTTGCATAGACACCAACTCAACTACCACATTCAAGGCCCAGAAAGGTAGTAAAAACATCATGGAAGTAATCTATACTCTTACTCCAGTGGTTCATCTGTAATTTTCTCAAGCAACGGGAATGTTTTTTTGTTTGCCAAAAAACTAAAATAACAACTATATTCAACATTTTCTTCACTTCCGCTTCACGAGAACAACTTCTCCTCCTTCTTCTTCTTTGAAGTTGCTTAGGATGTAAATGCTCTCGGATTTCATCAGAAATATCTTAATTTGTGTTCTGAAGACGAACAAAAGTCTTACGGGTTTGGAACGACATGAGGGTGAGTAATTAATGACACAATTTTCATTTTTAAAATATCTTACTACTCAATACATACCAATCTTATAACTATTATTATAACTTAAATGTAACGTTTTTTAACGTTTTCTCTCAAGAGACATCCTGCAATATCAAGAAGTGTGTTAATTTTGTCAGCTATTTCCCATTAGTTTTTATCCTATTTAATCAACCTTATCCCATTTAGTTTTAGTCAAGTTTTAGTCAACTAAGGCCCGGTTTCACAGACAGGGCTTAGCCTAAACCAGGATTAGTCCATAGTTCAATTAGGACATTTAGGTCATTTTCATAAATGTACTTAAAAAGAAAACATTACTGGTGTGCATCACAATTCAATGGCACTGATGTATTTTAAGATCAGTCAGTGCATGTTTCTTTCAGTTAAAACAGCGCAGACTTATATTTTAGTCTAGGACTAGGCTTAAGCCTTGTCTGTGAAACCAGGGGTAGAAGTCCCAACATCATAAGTCTAAGTTTTAGTCAAAGAAAACCTGAAGTATTTTAGCAATAAGATTATTATTAATTAACCAAACAAAACAAACGAAAAAATGAGCGTGTCTGCATGGTTGCCAAATTGTTCACCGGGCAGAAAATGTATACTTGTAACAACAAAGCTCTGATTCAGGGATTTGAACGTTTGTTATCTGGCAACCATACATGAAAGCTTGCGTAGTAGAGGCGTGTAAAGCAGTCCACAATAACATTTTGTCTCCTTCTCTTTAACAAAATTAAAGAGAGGTTTTTGGTAAAGTTTCTATTTTGAATACATTTTAAACTCATCTTTTTCCTTAACGAAATTTAACGAAGTTTTCATTTATTGACTATATTGACTGTCTCGTCTTTGTCTAGTCTTAGTCATGGAAAAAAAGCTTGTCAATGAACATTTTTCCTCATAGTTTTTGTTGACAAAATTAACACTAATCAGGAGTAGCTTTTCTTTCTTGGGGAAGCTAAATTAACTTTGTCGTCATGAGAAATAACCAACATTAATAAAGAAATCAAAACAACCTCAACATAACATTTGCAGGAGATAGATGAAGAACTCAAAAACGACAGGAAAAACTGGAGAGAAAAGGGGGTAAAGAAGATGAAAAAATAATAAGCTGCGGGAAGGCAATGCCCCACTAAGCTAAAATTAGCAGTAGCGTGACAAACTCCAAGGGGCTCAGACTGAGATCCTCCATCATGTTGCCCAGAAATCATTCACCCACTCAGAGTACACAGGAAGGGACCATCAGCCAGCAAGTAACACTAATGAAGCCTCCATGGAGCTTCCATAGTTCAGTGCCCATCAGCTCAAATCACTATACATCGACACAGAGCTCAGACAAAACGCTCCTGACTGACACAACAGTGCAGCGGCGTTTGGCTGTGCATTAGAAAATGGCACAAGGAACATTTCACATTATTAAATCATATGTATTTCTTTTTGTCTGTTTGCGTCGGTAAAGCACGGCTTAGCGAAAACACTATGGGATTTGATAAAGCTAACATAATGTGTTCATTGACTGTGGAATGCTTGGAAAAGCGTGCTTTTCGTCGGATCGGCTTCACAAGTAGAGCGTCTGAGCAGTTTCGTGGATTGTAATTGCCTAGCAACCCTGGACAAGTGAGCTCTCTAAATTAGCTGCTAAAGAGTGGGAGACTTTTGAGATAGTTGAGTAAATTTCATTGTGCTAAATTTGGATAATTACGGGAGTTTTCAGGCACTGCAGTAATGAATGGCACTTTGTTGTATTAAATCCGGGGCTAAATGGCTGGAATATGGCAAAGACATATTAAGGGATGGGGGCCAACACCTCCATCAGTCTGCAGGCAATGACTGAGATTCCACTATAAGTACCTCATGAACCCAATCAAGTCATAATAAAGCTCTGATTGAGAGGGAAGTTCCTGGAAGTGTGATTGCATGGAGAAATAGAAGAAGGCCTAAACAGCCCACCATAATTATTCCAGTGTAGGACATTACAACATCATAATCTGATCATTTTACAATGAGAAAAACACCTGCTAATAGTAAAAGAATTCTGAACTAGAAAATGAGAAGAGAAATATATTAGGCGTCAATATATGAGTATGTGAACACATAAACAATCTCTAAAAGTGCTCTGAGAGTCACTTCATGAGCATTTTACCATTTCTTTTAAGAACAACTATCGCCATATAATTTATACAAACAGAAACGTAAAGGTCTTTACAGCGACCCTTCAAAACTAAAAGTCTGGTTTAACTTGAAGAATCTGTGAAAGAAATTTATTACGTAATGTAATGATAGTACTACTACAAATAATGAAATTATTATTAAATAATTATTTTTTTAAAGAATATTTACCAGAAAAATGCTATTTTTAACAAATAAATAAAACAATAATGATTTTTTTTTATCAAATCAATTAATTAGAAATGCGTTTGATTATTAAAATATAATTAAACTGCTAAAATGGAATCCAGAAAGTTAATGAAAAATACATAATTCTGAAAACTGAAAAAAAAGAAAAAAAAAAAAAAAAAAGGGAGAAATATTTCATAGGGCCTTAAAATTTAATTTTTGTTAAATTAACATGAAAAAAACTGAATTTGGCAAAAAATTTAACAAATTCCATAGGGCCCTAAAAAAAGTAAAAAAAAAAAAAAAAAAAAAATTGTGAAATATCTTTAAAATTATAAATAACTGTTTTCTATTTAAATAAATTTTAGAATGTAATTATTTCCTTTGATGGCAAAGCCAAATTTTCAGAAATAATTCTAATATGCTAATTTGGTGCTAAAGACACATTTCTTATGATTTTTCAGGATTCTTTGATGAATAGGAAGTTTAACAGAACAGCACTTATTTGAAATAAATCTTTTCTAATAACGTAAAAGTCTTCATTTGTCACTTCTAATCAATTTAATGCATCCTTGTTGAATATATTTCTTTAAAAAAATGAACGCTAGTGTATGTAATTACAAAACATTTAATAATACATTATATAATAAAATTATAAAAATAAACAGTGGTAACCATTTATATACAGTATAAATAAATGATTACAACTTATATGTATATATCAACACACACTAACAAAATAACATTTAATCATACGTCCTGACCTCAACATATACAGGTCCTTCTCAAAAAATTAGCATATTGTGATAAAGTTCATTATTTTCTGTAATGTACTGATAAACATTAGACTTTCATATATTTTAGATTCATTACACACATTTGAAAGTAGTTCTAGCCTTTTATTGTTTTAATATTGATGATTTTGGCATACAGCTCATGAAAACCCACAATTCCTATCTCAAAAAATTAGCATATTTCATCCGACTAATAAAAGAAAGGTGTTTTTAATACAAAAAAAGTCAACCTTCAAATAATTATGTTCAGTTATGCACTCAATACTTGGTCGGGAATCCTTTTGCAGAAATGACTGCTTGAATGCGACGTGGCATGGAGGCAATCAGCCTGTGGCACTGCTGAGGTGTTATGGAGGCCCAGGATGCTTCGATAGCGGCCTTAAGCTCATCCAGAGTGTTGGGTCTTGCGTCTCTCAACTTTCTCTTCATAATATCCCACAGATTCTCTATGGGGTTCAGGTCAGGAGAGTTGGCAGGCCAATTGAGCACAGTAATACCATGGTCAGTAAACCATTTACCAGTGGTTTTGGCACTGTGAGCAGGTGCCAGGTCGTGCTGAAAAATGAAATCTTCATCTCCATAAAGCTTTTCAGCAGATGGAAGCATGAAGTGCTCCAAAATCTCCTGATAGCTAGCTGCATTGACCCTGCCCTTGATAAAACACAGTGGTCCAAAGTACTTTTTTCGGATGAAAGCAAATTTTGCATGTCATTCGGAAATCAAGGTGCCAGAGTCTGG
>NC_133377.1:26632900-26674416 GCF_049309525.1 Garra rufa
TAGCTAGCTGCATTGACCCTGCCCTTGATAAAACACAGTGGTCCAAAGTACTTTTTTTCGGATGAAAGCAAATTTTGCAATTCATTCGGAAATCGAGGTGCCAGAGTCTGGAGGAAGACTGGGGAGAGGGAAATGCCAAAATACCTGAAGTCCAGTGTCAAGTACCCACAGTCAGTGATGGTCTGGGGTGCCATGTCAGCTGCTGGTGTTGGTCCGCTGTGTTTTATCAATGCAGCCAGCTATCAGGAGATTTTGGAGCACTTCATGCTTCCATCTGCTGAAAAGCTTTATGGAGATGAAGATTTCATTTTTCAGCACGACCTGGCACCTGCTCACAGTGCCAAAACCACTGGTAAATGGTTTACTGACCATGGTATTACTGTGCTCAATTGGCCTGCCAACTCTCCTGACCTGAACCCCATAGAGAATCTGTGGGATATTGTGAAGAGAAAGTTG
Organism: Garra rufa; assembly: GCF_049309525.1. Taxonomy (NCBI): domain Eukaryota; kingdom Metazoa; phylum Chordata; class Actinopteri; order Cypriniformes; family Cyprinidae; genus Garra; species Garra rufa. The sequence continues at coordinate 26,633,357 of NC_133377.1, forward strand.
AGAGACGCAAGACCCAACACTCTGGATGAGCTTAAGGCCGCTATCGAAGCATCCTGGGCCTCCATAACACCTCAGCAGTGCCACAGGCTGATTGCCTCCATGCCACGCCGCATTGAAGCAGTCATTTCTGCAAAAGGATTCCCGACCAAGTATTGAGTGCATAACTGAACATAATTATTTGAAGGTTGACTATAGGTTGACTATAGGTTGACTGTATTAAAAACACCTTTCTTTTATTGGTCGGATGAAATATGCTAATTTTTTGAGATAGGAATTGTGGGTTTTCATGAGCTGCATGCCAAAATCATCAATATTAAAACAATAAAAGGCTAGAAGTACTTTCAAATGTGTGTAATGAATCTAAAATATATGAAAGTCTAATGTTTATCAGTACATTACAGAAAATAATGAACTTTATCACAATATGCTAATTTTTTGAGAAGGACCTGTATATTGACATAATTGACCCTGGACCACAAAACCAGTCATAAGGGTCAATATTTTGAAATTATGATATATGCATCATGTGAAAGCTTTTCATTGATTTATGATTTGTTAGGATCAGACAATATTTGGCCGAGATGCAGATAGAAAAGCTGGAATCTGAGGGTGCAAAAAAATCGAAATCGAATATATAAATGAGAAAATCACCTTTAAAGTTGTCCAAATTAAGTTCTTAGCAATGCATATTACTAATTAAAAATTAAGTTTTAATATATTTACGATCGGAAATTTACAAAATATCTTTATGACACATGATCGTTACTTAATATCCTACTTATTGTTATCATAAAAGAAATAATTTTGACCCATACATTGCATTTTTGTCTATTGCTACAAATATACCCATGCTACTTAAGGCAGGTTTTGTGGTCCAGGGTCACATATACGTGTTCAATTTGATTAAAACTTATATTCATTTGACAGTCCTAGAAAAGGGGATATGGAAGTAAAGGAAGAGGAAATGGAAGCAGAGGATGAGGAAGTTTTTCTGAAGTCTGTCACAGCCTCTTGGCCATGTTCACCTTGACCCCGCTGGCCTGACGAGCACTGCTCATTTCCCAACACTGGGCTCCTTCCCCACCACTGAGCTAATCAGAGCAGGCAGGTCACACAGACCAACGTCCGCCAAACAGGCCAGCAGTGGAGGAGGAGAATCTATTTTAGGACACAATTCTGGGCCTCCACATTCAAAAAGACACATGGAGACATGAACGGTGTAATTTGTTCTCTTCCTTTCAACCATTATGCCTTCACTGTACTAGTAATATTTAATCAGGCATATGCCTGAAAAGTTACCGGAACAAACTCTAAGGCCTCCAAACGGGAAATACTTTATTTTTCAGTATAAAGCCACGGAGGATGCCAAAAGTTACAAATGCAGTGCCAGCCAAACTGTAGCGACTAGGGATGCTCATTTCGGTTAATTTTCCTGACCAACAACCGCTGCTCGTTATCCGAACATTAACCGTTAACTGATAAAATTAGAATAATAAATGACTTTAAAATAAAAATAGAATGCACGAGTATCTGTGATGATACGTAAAAAACACAAGCAAACGTTTTATTTTAACGTGCAAACAGCAGCATACAGAGCAACAACAAAACTGTATTTACATATAACGTTACTCAAATTATCACGCATCAGCAGTGCTTCTAAGAACAGAAAAAATCGTAATAAAAAAAAAGAATAATATAAATAGACCTACACTAAATGTGTATAAATTAAATAACCATCTAATTAAGATGACAAAACTAAAACACACCGAATCCTTATATGCTCTTTGAAGAACGGTACCGGTCTTGTTCTTCTCGTCTGACATAAAAATATATAAAACCAACCTATACCTCAGTGTGCATAGTTTTTAATATGTCGACATGCTGTACGGATAGACTGGAACGCCGCCTGTTAACTCTTAGATCCGCGACAAAAACACCATCACAAAAATCCTTTCAATTTGCGGTTCGGGTCTTTTCATCCACTGGTCATATGTGGAGAAACGTGTTTTTACATCGTTCAATAGCCAATCACAGACATATCTGTTGATTGGATGATCGCAGTGGCCAATCAGAGGCGGCTATGTTACAATCCACTCACCACTCAAAGTGCAGGTTTCAGTTCTGCTGACTTCTACACGTCCGCGAACTCTCTCATTAAAACAAAGAGAGTGTAGACATGATGTAAATAAGAGATTAATTGTACAGTGTAAAGGTTATTTTATTATTTTTTATTAACTTTGTGAGATTGTGATGAACTACTGTAATGTATGAGTGACAGCTTTCCAGTGACTGTAACGGCAGCGCCTATTGCGCACTTTCTAGACTATAATTCATTCAGAATTTGAATACATGCACTCACGGATTCACTCTCTGATAACCCAATATCGCCATTGCCATCGTGTTGCATATACTACATCAGTTACATCAACTAAGTGAAGGTAAAGCAGGTGCTTGCTCAGCAAAAGGTCTGTACAACCGCACTGCATGTGTCGACATGCGCCCGTGAGTAAACAGATAACTTGCATTTAGCATTATTTTTTTTCTTTCACCATGCAAAAAACGTAAAAAAAAAATTAATAAAATAAATATTGGGGGAAAAAAAAACCTTTTAAACCATTTAACTGATAGTAATAATCGGTTAAAATTCTTACTGTCGGTTAGCGGTTAAACGGTCAATATGAGCATCCCTAGTAGCAACTAAATATTGACTTACTGCTCCAACATACAGATATGATGAAACTAGCTAAATCTGATTTATAACATTTATACTTATATACTACACTATGTGCTGGACTGTTCCTTGAGATCCAGATAGTGCAATGTTTTTAATGGGCGCAAGCAGAGCTAAGGTCCATTACCAATTCCATCTGGTAGAGTGTCGAACTACAGGGCCCCATCTGCCCTCAGGCAAATTGAATGACTAGCCTGTTTCCAATTTTCACACTAACTCTAATATCTAAAAGATACCTACATCCAATCTCTTTCTCGTCTGGTGCAACTAACCCTCTTTACAATGAAACAACATATTCAGCAATTTTTTTTTTCGGTGCCTGTAACACTTTCTGTCTTGACCTTAGCGTTCACGCACGCAAGCCATTGTTAAGTACCTCTCCAAATGCTTAAATGTGCTGGTTTGCGGACTTTTAATTAATGTAGCTACTGTAAATCCCATCTGAGGGCACCAGAGGCAGGAGATGAAGGGGTTTGGTGTGTAGGCATTTTGTGACACTTTGATTTTAATGAAGTGCTGAAAGTCAAGCACACAAATATTCAACGGTCTAGCACAGATGAGAGTCTTGACCCTTATTTATTCCGTAAACGAAATCCAATATCTATTATACTGAATATGCTTTTATGTTTGCACCTTGTCTGCTGCATAATCAAGACATTGACCTCTCAAAAGTTTAAAATACTGGATAAATCTCACTAATAGAATGTGGCATATAGAAACAAAGAGCGAGCGTGTGAACTCCTGTCAGGTCTCGTAAAGAACGTTACTGAGTGAAATACTCATTTCGCTCTCCTTCACTCACACAGTTTCATAAGATGTGACTTCTGCAGTCAGAGGAAGTCAGCGTGAACCATTAAGTGCCTTTCGGTGACACTAACACTCAGTCTAATGTGGCCTGTGGGAACAGTGATTTTTACCGTTGAACCCATTGTTTCATTATTAGGGGCTAGTCTAGCTGTGCAGCTGCTGTGTGATCCACCATTGCTGGCTCAGTGTTTATATCAGAGTGACTTAAAGCGATAGTTCGCTCAAAAAAGAAAAATTCTCTCATCCTTTAAAAAACAAAGAAACCTTTATCACTCGTGACAGTATTGTCTTGCTACAGCTGCTTTATAGTAGATTTTTGGATTTACTTCCTTTTTGAAGTTTGCATTATTGATTCTGTTACTTTCCTGTTTAATCATGTTGAAATAAAATCTGCTTTATAAAAGCACTATTAAAAAGGTGACTTGATTTTCTGTTCACAGAAAAATAGTTAAAATAGGTTTGGAATGACATTAGTTTGAGTAAATGATTACAGTTTTAATTTTTGAGTGAACTCTCACTATCCTTTAACTATAATTACAATAAATTTTTTATACAATTTATATTAGTGCTGTCTGTTAACACGGACTATTAATTTCTCCAGTTTGCGCAGGGTCGGGGCTAATCATAAAACAGAAGGAAAAAGGAAATTAATAACTTTTGTAGCTTTAAGGATTCATCTATTAATCTAGTGTTTATTGCTTGATAACTTTATTCAATTCTAATATATTTCCTATTTGCTGAATTAGAAGTTAGAAGTCTAATAAATGTTCAAATTGATGTTGAATGGCTATAATCAATGGTTAAACATTAGAGGGAAAAAATCATAGAGACTTCAGTAATATTGGTACTGTATGAGTGATACTCATCTTCAGTCTTAAAAATGTTAACAAATATTTAAAATATACTGTCTTTATATTGTTCCTACATTGATTTAAAGATTGCATGTGAAATTATTGCAATATAAAAGCATATTTAAAAACGTTAATGTTAGATGGGATTAATCACAATTTATATTATATTTTTAACATGTTACAATAAGATTTCATTAGTTATCATTAGTTAGCTACTTTAGTTAACATGAACTAAGAATAAACAGCACTTCTACAGCATTTATTAATCTTAGTTAATATTAATTTTAGCATCTATTAATGCATATTACACTCACAAGTTGTGTGTTAACATTAGTTAAAGGACTGCAAACTAATATGAACTAACAATGAACAAGTATTTTTATGAACTAATGTAACAAAGACTAATAAATAGTGTAATAAATGTATTGTTCAATATTTGTTAATGGTAATTAATACATTAACATTAAATGACCCCTTATTGTAAAGTGTTACCATTATATCAGTGTTACCATTATATATTTGTTTTAAACATGTTAAACTGCAAAATATAATATGCATGTTATAGAAAATATAAACTATTTTTATAAAAATGTGCACGTGTATAATTAAATCTAACATAAATGCAAAAAAAGTACAAAATATATTTGAAAAATAGCAAATATCAGTTATTTGTAAGATCACAAAAATATCCATTTTATAACTTTCCTTCAAGCTGAACAGCTCCATACTTTGAGAATAAAAGGGGATATATTATGAGAAATCAAATTTTCCTTGATCTTTTTGAAATAATAAAGTTTCATGTAAACAGTAATTTCAGACTTTCTCCCTAGTTGAAGACTATGGAAATACAGCTGTAAAAATTAAGAATGTTTTTTTATATATATTATTACTTGCAGAAATGAGTGAAAAGTGGTTTTATGAGATTTTCTGGATGTTCTATAGGAGGAAAATCTGACCAAAAGCTGTTTTCTGTGCTTACTGAATGTCGCTGATGAGTATGATGGGAGATGGCTATTCTCTAAGTATCTCTCACACCAAAACCTATAGAGATGAGCACAGCAGCTGTGATCAATAGATAAATTACAATTTGGTTCTTTTTCTCTGCTCTTGAACACACTCTGTGGGGAGAGCGTGCTCATTGCATGCATGGAGTTGGGCTACGCTAGTGGGCTTACAACAAACAGGCACAGGCTTGAGCATGACCCGGTGCGCGTCGGTGGCTGAGTGGATCGAAGCCTATCTAGCGTGGGCAGTGATCAAAACAGCCGTGAAGGGAATTGATGGAAGTGGAGTGCTGGGTCACAGTGTTCTTTTTCCACTGAAGTCTTATGACAGTGAATCTTTGAACCAAAAGAATTACTGATTACAGAACTATATTTCGGCTCTAATTATTGAATTCCGATGCATAGGATGACCCTTCATTTGGGTGTAGAGGGACTGGGTTACTGATCTATTTCAGTTGCCACTGCAAAGTGGAAGAAAAGAGCGTCTGAGCTCACCAGAGACAATGAATGTGGTAAATGTCATCTAAACACGCACTAGGAAAACTAACTCTTTTACAAGTTTTTGTAAAACTTCTAAAAAAGTTTTTGGTAACACTTTAGATTAGAGAACACATGTCCGTCCGAAATCGCATACATTTAAAAAGTATGTTCTAAATAGTATGAATATGGGTAGTATGAATGAAATTCAGATGTATTATATCACGTGACCCAACCAGCGTCAGTCGCTAGCTGGGTGTCCATTCAATGTTGGTCTGCTGGTCAGTCAGGTTATTCCGTCCCATCATACAATGTCACATGATTTTTTTGATGCGCATGGAGGAATTTATCTGGCATAACATTTTTTTTTATTTCCACTTGAAATGTGCCGTTTCAATCATTCGTTACTTATGTGATACTTCAAAATGTGCAGGGTGATGGATACATAGGATAGAAAAGTGCATATCTGGGCGGAAGTAGTAAGTCATCCGGGTACTTTTCACCTACTGTTTTTCGAATACACAAAAATAAAGGCCCTTTATTAGCATCAATGGTTCTATGAAGAACCTTGAACATACATGGAACCTTTCAAATGCAGAAAAGGTTATTTATAGTCAAAAAGGTTCTTTAGATTTTTCTTCAAAAAGGTTCTTTTAGGAACTGTTCTCTGAAAGGTCCTTTGGGAAACCAAAAAATGGTTCTTCTATGGCATCACTGCAAAAACACCCTTTTGGAACCTTCATTTTTAAATTAGGATATACAACTCTTTTAGCATACCGTTTTTTTTTTTTTTTTCTCCACATTAATAGGGAAGTATCTGCTTATTGATAGTAAGTAGTTGTTGTAGAACTTTTAGGTATTAGGTGTAGAAATTACACATAAAATTAGTGGACAACATATAAAAAGTATATATTATTTGTCTATAATCAGAATATATGAAGTTAATCAGAATATATAAAATAAAATCTAATGTTATGTAAACAGTGCCCAGTTAAGCTAATGTATTAACTATTTTACTTACACATTATTACCAGATAGTTCTTTAGAGATATTAAATTGTGTATTTATTAAATAGATTTCACACTCATGATTAGATTTAACTGTAGAGTATGACATATACTAGCAGGAAAAAAATTAAACTGGTCACTTTTTAAATAAGTTGTTATTTGTAAACATATAGGCCCAGTTTCACAGACAGGGCTTAGACTAAGCCAGGATTAGGCCATAGTTCAATTAGGACATTTAAGTCATTTTTATAAACATGCTTGGAAAAAAAACATTACAGGTGTTCATCTTGAGACAAAACAAAGGCACTGATATATTTTAAGATCAATCAGTGCAATTTTGTTTCAGTTGAAACAGCTCAGACTTACATTTTAGTCTAGGACTAGGCTTAAGCCTTGTCTGTGAAACCGGGGGTACATATATTAACTAAAACGAACAAACAATGAACAATACTTTTATTATTACTATTAATCTTTGTTAGCGTTAGTAAATAAAAATACAGTCATTCACTGTTTGTTCATGTTATTAACTAAGATTAACAAACACAACTTGTGATATTAATAATTATATTTAATAATTATTTATAAATGCTGTAGAAGTAGTTCATTCTTACTACTAATGTAGTTAACTAATGTTAACTAATGAAACCTACAGGTATAAAATCTGTAAATAACAAAATGGAATCTAAAAAGACAATTAGAATTCAAATGAACACAATAATCAATATCAAGAAAATAAAATGAAATAAGTAATAAATAATAAGCAATAAATAAATAGCTATTAGTTTTGCTTTTTCAAGACATTAAGAATTATTCTAAATTGTATTTTATATTTCTGATTACTGTACATCAGCTGTGTCTCATTTACTCTAGATAATGTAATGAAGAAAATAACATGTATATAACAAAACTGGGTTCCACTTTATATTAAGTGGCCTTAACTACTATGTACTTACAAAAAAATGTACTTATTGTATTGCAAAACACTTGTACTGCTATTGAGGTGGGATACGGGTAAGGGACAAGTTTGGGTCGGGTTTAAGGGTAAATAAAGAAATTACTTACAGATGTAATTACATGCAGGTACATTTTGAAATACAAGTACAAATGTAAAAACAAGTACACAATGAGTGCACTGTATCAAATTATTAATTAAAATGTAAGTACATAGTATTTAAGTCCACCTAATAATGTAAAAGATAATAAGAAAACATAAGTCAGTAAATGCCAAGTTGCTATGTTGCTTGGCAACTGTAAACAGCCTACAGTTAAGCAAATGAACTAAATGACTTGGCTTTGCGTTACGCCTAAAACAACCTTTAACCTTGGTAAAAATCACTGCAGTGCAAGACCTGGAATGTCTTGTTGTTTTATCGACTGGCCTGAAAAACATCAAACCTATCCTTGAAGCAATGGCAAGAGTTTCACTTTGTCTGCCAAAATGCCCTTCTGATCCATCAACCTAAGTGGCTAATGTATGTGGAATACAGAATTCTCTTCAGCCAGATCAATAAAACTGCTAATAGTCTTAAATACTTTACAAGCTTTATTAACCTAACACCTACTTTATTTCCTTTATGACATGAGCTCTATTTCAGACATAATAAACCCAGAGGACACGTGGTCTGAATGTCTCCGAAGCACATTACGCAAAAGGTGTCTGCGACGGACCAATCAGAACACACGAAGCCGGTTCATTTCAGGTGTCGCTGCTCTTGATGTCACGGTTAAGAGACCTTGTGACATCACGAGACTCGCGGGACCTAATTCACCTTTGTAACGAGAGTCTGTCAAAATGCCAAACTCGATCGATAATTGAGTGAAAGGTCAGTGTGGCCTCTCTGAGCAGTATTCAATACTTAATTACCGGAGCTGACCTGCTGTACGAATTTGAATGGGTATTTAAAGCGAGAGGAACATTTGCCACATGGCATCGGCAAGAACGAATGCCACTTCAGGTATTTAGAAATGCTTAAGGAAACACACATCTGTGCGTCATTGGTCAAATCTGACAAGGTCTATAGAAGGAGGAGGACTTTACCAGGATGTTAAAAGACAAATAGAGGGGTATGCAAAGCTTTAAGCATTTATTAATTTGATTCCTGTTATTTTGCTTGGCTCAAATGTGACTTGTGTGTTTTCAATTGCCCTGCTGGATATCCCACTGTGAGCAATTACATGCATGTGTGTCTACTCCAGACAGTTTGACAGACCCGGTAACATAAGTAATTATGTTTGGTCTATTTGTTGACGCTGTGTGTGTGTGTGTGTGTGTGTGTGTGTGTGTGTGTGTGTGTGTGTGTGTGTGTCTGTGTGTGTGTCTGTGTGCTGGATGTACGCAGGGAAAGTCCACCCTTTCTACACTTAGATGTGAGATGTACACCTTACACTTATGTGACTCAGCTTTTGTTATCTCAGGGCTAGTCAACTTTGGAAAGGTCTAGAGCCACATGAAAATATAAATTATTTGCAATAAAAATAATATTAGATTAAATAATATTTTATATTGTTTGTTTTTCTGTGAACACATGTTAAAACCCATTGAAACCAAATTTCCTCATGGGGATAATGAAAGTCACTACTATTACTGAATTAATAAATAATAAATATTTATAGGGGCCTATAATTTCCACAATGTGGAAAACATGGATGGAATCATGCAATCCAGTCATAAAATTTTATTTACTGTATAATGTATAACACAGAATGTAATGGAATTTGCCAAATTTAGTATGAATAAATCAAAAGTGCATCAGTACACTTCGATTTATTTAATGTAATAATCTCCTACTACTAACAATAAAATTAGTATTACAACATTATTCTTTAAGCAATATTTACCAGAAAAAACCTGGCTTTTTTACCCAAAAAATTTAAGTACACAACAGTACTTTCAGAAAAAAACGTAAATACATAAATAAAAAGGAAAACACAGATTGTGGTAAAAAATAAAACTGAATTTGAGAGGGGAAAAAAGAATAAATAAAACATTTCATAGGGGCTTAAAAATTAAATATTTATAAATTGCTGTTAAATTGTGTACATTTTATGATTTCAATTAATTAGACATGCTTTTTGTTTAATATTTTTAACAAAAAAATTTAAGTACACAACAGTATTTTCAGAAAAAACGTAAATACATAAATGAAAAGGAATTTAGAAAATTAATAGAGAAAAACGAATTTTATAAAAATAAAACTGAATTTGAGAAAAAAAAAAAGAATAAAACATTTCATAGAAGGTTTAAAATTATTATTATTATTATTTTTAAAATGCTGTTAAATTGTGTAAATTTTATGATTTCAATTAATTATACATGCTTTTTGTTTAATATTTTTTAACAAAAAAAAAACTGTCTAGAAAAAATAAAATAAAAAAAACCCTGAAGAAAAAAAATAAAATAAAATAAATTGTGAAAAAAAAAAAAAAAAAATTATAGGTTCCTATATTTAAATATATGGTTCCAGTGATATTATATCACTGTATTATATTATTTATTTATATAAATATCACAATATTAAGGTTTTACACAGTTGGAATTCAAACCCAAAGTATATAAATAAATAACTTTAACATGCATTCTTGTAATATTTCCAGTGCATTAAATACTTTACAAATGAAAAGTATTTTATGTTACATTATTATTATTATTATTATTATTATTATTATTATTTTAATTAGAGCATGATGGATGCAAATGAAAAGAATGTTAAGTCTGGCATCAGTGTAAAACCAGTCTCACACATTTCGTACAACCTGACAACAAAAAGCTCAAGTACTGCATTATGAATTCAGATCAGATTAATCACGTTCAAAGCCATTCAAGCATAAAGTCAATATACCTGCACACCTGTGACCGCAAATCAACCGTATATTTATATTAATGCACCAAGGTGCAATGTGATGACAAGAAAAAAAAAGGCTTTGAAGGCTGTGTATTAAACAGCGCTGGTTTATATTAAAGATTCTATTCACCTCTCTAAAAGGTTTCTAACAAGGAAAACACTGACGACAACCAAGGCCACATTGGCGAAATTCTGATACCTTTTGTGCTGATGTCAGCCAACATCTGACAAAAGGTACGCCCAGTTTCAACAACAGATCACTTCAGAGCATTGCTAAGATGCCAGAGCAGAGGCAGAAAACTCAGAAATCAATTTAAGGGTTCTGGAGGCCATTGCCCATGCAAGAGTGGAGAGGAGAAATAGATTTTCTGCTTCTCGCAGGTGGCCACCTTGACATTTGCAGGCACTGCGAAACTGTGAGCGAAAGAGACGTGTTCTTAAAAAGTGCCTCAGGAGTGTTAACACCTCATCGTAACGGAATAGTTCACGCAAAACCGAAAATACTCTTTGGTTTATCACCCTTACGTTGTTCCAAACCCATGTAACATGAACCTATAACAAGAACAACTAGGACTTTGCAGAAACCCTCCCTTTGTGTTGCATGGAAATAAGTACGAAGCCAGCCTTAAATGTAAAATTAAATGAAAAACTTTAAATATTTATTTAGCTAAACAAATTTGTTTCCAAAGAGTGTCATTTAAAAATGTAAAATAAGATAAAAATAGCAGTGTATTTCAAAGCCTTGTTTGCTTATTTAAGCCTCTGTATCTCAGCTAAAGGTATAAGTAAATTATAAAACAACTTAAATTAATGACATATAATAATACACTAAATAAAAATCTATTATATACACTGTCGTTCAAAAGATTTATGTTCTTAAACAAGTTTGTTATGCTCATCAAGCCTGCATTTGTTTGATCAAAAATACAGAAAAAAAATAATATTGTGAAAAATTATTGCAATTTAAAATAATGGTTATGTATATTAATATACTTTAAAATAGAATTTATTTTTGTGATGCAAAGCTGAATTTTCTTTAGTCATTACTCTAGTCTTTACTGTCACATAATCCTTCAGAAATTATTCTAATATGCTGATTTATTGTTAATATTGAAAACAGATGTCGTGCTTAATATTTAGTTGGGAACCTGTAAAACTTTTTTCAGGATTCTTTTATTAATTAAACGTTAAAAAGAACAGCATTTTTTTAAATTAGAAATGGAGCATTTTTTTTTAACAATTTCCACTTATGTTCAAAAGTTTGGGCTTGGTATTTTTTTTTCTTTCATTTTTTGATAGAAATTAATTATTTTATTGAGCTTTTATTTATTAAGGATGTGTTAAATTGATAAAAAAAAAACTATAGTAAAGATTTTATATTTATATTATATTTTTAGAAAAGATGTCTATATTTTATTTATCAAAAAATATCACAGGTTCCAAAAAATATTAAGCAGCACAACAGTTTCCAACATTGATAATAAATCAGAATATTAGAGTGATTTCCAAAGGATCTTGTAACCCTGAAGACTGGAATAATAATACTGAAAATTCAGCTTCACATCACAGAAATAAATTACTTTTTAAAGTATATTAAAATACAAAAACATTATTTTAAATTGTAATAATATTTCACAATATAACTTTTTTCTGTATTTTTGATCAAATAAAGGCAGCCTTGAAAAGCAAAATATTCCTTTAAAAACATCTTACTGATCCCAAACTTTAAAATGTATTTTTTTTTTTATTTATTGAAGTTTATTTGCCTTTATTATGTAGACAGGAAAGTGGGAGAGAGCAGAGGATGGTATCAGGAAAGGTTCGCAAGCCATGACTCGAACTTAGGACACCTGAAGCATAACAGCGCTATATATTATCATTTGAAAATTAATTAGATGTAAAATAAATTTGATCAGTATATCCCATTATTACCCATTAAAGCCATCTATACGGGTGAGTGACAGAATTCTCATTTTTGGTGAGCTACTCTAAGTAAAGAATAAAATTTTCACTTGTTAATTAAACCAAGAGAAATATTCTGTGAATATAAATATAAAATGAGAGTGAGACCAAGGAGAAAGAGATCTGGCAGAGTCTCCGGTTTTCATTTCCATTGTTTTATCCCCTGTGATATGTTCTTCATGAGAATAAAGACTGTGCTCGAGCATGAGGAGAGGATGAGGGAGAAGAAAAACCCCTCAGAAATGAGAGCCGAGGTTTGCAGCTGCAGCGGTGCTATTTAGAAAGCATTGCGTCACTGCGAGAGGGGGCTTACCAGTATCAGACATGGTAAACCCATCCGATATTAATGTCCTTTTCCTACACGCCCTACGCTGGGAAAACAGCAGCACTCGTACAGCATACAAACGCACTCGTACGATGACAAATGATGGGCGAGCTGTGAGCTATGAAGGCACAGGCGCATTTGCGCATGCTGTGGCTGTGAGTGACGTCTGGCGCAGTGGGATGCAACTGACACGTCTGAGAAAGGCTTTTATTTAACGCTAAATACAGTTTGTTGGGCTGTGGGCTAGAAGTTAGAGCTTTCATATGGAAGCCACAAGTTTGATTTCAACCTTCCCTTCCTTTTTATTTCTCGTCTTTTCTCAACTTGCTTTATTTACAAAAATGGCAAAAACTTAAACGAGGTTAACAACGATTTTCCCATCGTCTTACCTCACCCCAACATGTGCACAAAGACACACATACACACAAAAGCAGTTTCCAATCATCTGCTAAATGACCTTCTAAATGGCAAAATACAGCCACACTGGTAAATACACGACACAGTTTTGACTAAACTCAAGTAAATGTCTGAACAGGAGGTACAAGGTTAGCTCTTCACCTTTTCAACAGTGACTCAGCATTTCTGAGGGAGGGGAATCCCACACACAGCTTTCTTCTACCTGTTTTTTTCTCATTTTCATTTTCCAATTCTGTAAAATGGTGAAACTCTGATTCAGTGAATGATTCTTAACAGGTTTCACACATGAAAGTTCAGAGATGCATGCACACGTGTGCAAACACTCATATTCCCACCAAGAGCTGTGTGTCATTTAGAACAGAATTGAGTTGCCTTTTAAATTCTCATTCTATTTGAGGTAGCAAAGAAGAAATGTGAATTTGAAGAATTAAAATTAGTTAAAGGGATGGTTTATCTGTCATTAATGACTCACTCTAATCAAGACCTTTGTTCGTCTTCGGAACACAAATTAGGATATTTGAATGAAATACAAGAGCCCACGTTCAAACAGCTCAGAAAGATAGTCAGGACATCGTAAAAAAAGTCTATTTGACATTAGTGGTTCAAGTTTAATGTTAACAAAAAGAACCACTTTTTCCAACAATTTCTTCTCCTCCGTGTCAAAGGAGAGCACACGCATATGTTGTGGTAATCTTGTGAACGCGTCCAATTCAAATTCCAATCAACTTGCCACTTTTCCTATGGCACAGAACTTCCATCTGTGGTTTGGTAAATGTTAACTTTTTACCAGGTGCATGTTTTTCAAACATCCTTATCAGCTAATTCCATAAAACAACACAAACACTGAATATTGACGAGATGCCTTTGCGCAGCGAGGCCCGCTGAGAGCATCAGAATGGGGACTGGTTCCAGCGATGTGCTCCGGCTGATAACTCTTCTTTGTCTGAAAGTGTTGCGAATGCAGTCTGCCGGCATGAAAGATGACTGACAGCCAGACAGATAGGTTCACGAGTGGCACGCTAGTTAAGTATAATGTCTGGGAAGATCGTGAATCTGCATGGAAATCAAAGATTACCATGCTGATCACTCAAAGAAGCTGAAGCACATGTTGTGGAAAAAGGCCAATTGGAATATCTGCCAGAACAGAGAGCCGAGTTCCGCGGACCTCCAGGCGATCGTCAGGGGGGGCAGAAAGCTGTGCTGTGGATGGAGACTCGCAAAGAATACAAGTGTGTTAATAGTCTTTTCTTTATCAATGGCTCTAGGCCAAAGTGGGAAGCGAAAGAGAAAAGGTTGGGTTTTGACTGTGTGAGCACATTTATGTGAGTTTTTAAAGCCGGAGATAGTGAGCCGTGTCCGTGTGAGAGGAAAGCGAGGGAGACAGGGAGTTCAGGACAGGCTGAGTAAGAAAGAAAGGCCCTTTTCTCTTCTTGTCTAGAGACGGCATCTTCGACAGGAAATGAACACAAGCCTTGACTGAATCAGCTGGTGCTCATGCCCACTCTCTGCTTTTCTGTTCTCACAAGAGGATACAAGAGCTCTTTTCCAAAACCTAGTGAGCTGCCTCACTTTCTATTGCCTTTATAGACAGCATTCTAAGCGTCATGGAAGATCATACGTGACTTATTTGGAACACTTCACCCAAAAAAATTCTGTCATTAAGTACTCACTCTCTTGTTTTTCCAAACCAGTAAGACTGTTCATCTTAAGAACACAAATTAAGATATTTTTGATGAAATCTGAGAGCTTTCTGACCCTGCATATTTAGCAACGCAACTGACATGATCAAGGCCTAGAAATGTAGTATGAACGTTGTTAAAACAGTCCATGTGACATCAGTGGTTCAACTGCAATTTTATGAAGCTACAAGAATACTTTTTGTGTGCAAAGTAAACTAAAATAACTTAAGTTATTAACTTTATTTAATCTCTTCTCTTCCTTAACTATTTTGACTACCTTTTACTCCTTGCCTGGGCCTTGAACCTGGTAATTATGTTGTAGTCTATGCAGGATCAGAAAGCTCTAAGATTTAATGAAAATGAAGATGTATGAAGGTCTTATGGGTTTGGAACAACATGGCAGAATTTTCATTTTTGGGTGAACTATCCCTTTAAATAAGCATAAAACACATAGTATGTGTTTTCACCATCAATGGAAACTAAATGAATATTAGTGAAATACTGAATAATGAATACCCACAAAAGGTTATTTAAAGCTATTTTGTGTTAAACGAGAAAGTATCAAGTAGACATTTCAAATTGTAGCTTTAGAAAGAAATAATTTAGTTTAATTCAAAATAAAATGCATTACACAAACATTTAGGCTACTGCCTAACGTAAACTATAACATAAAAGAAGATAATTTGAGAAACATCTCAGTATTTTTTCATGAAAGTCATGGTAACCAAAACAGCTTTGTTACCAACAGTCTTCAAAATACTAAATTTTATGTTCCACAAAAGAATGGTTTGATGCAGCATGAGGGTGAGTTAATGATGACAGAATTTAAATTTTTGGGGTGAACTATCCCTTCAATGTTTTTTATTTTTTTTTTAAATTAACTATCTTTTTTTTTTTTAATGAAATGCTACTCAAATAAGAAACTAAATCTGCCAGCAGATGGCGTTAATTGCCTTTATTATTTATTCATTATTTATTTGATTTGATTCGTTCAAACGGCCGATTCATTCTGGAATAAAGTAAATGGCTCTTTACGAATGGGCCTTTGAATCATTGATTCAAACGATTCGTTCAAAACGCAGATTTAGTCAGAAACTAAACACAGCTGTGTTGGTCAGAGACACGCCACAGTTCTGCTATGGCTTCAAAAGTAATATGTTCTCTGCAAAATTGAGCCAAAAAATAAAATAAAACACAATATCAACTTCTCATTTACAGAACTGTTGTATAAAAACACATATAAACTTGTGATAGATCGGGACAAAATCAGCACTTGTGTCATATTGCTCTTGCTGCCCGTGTGATATTGTGCGATATGTGATATATATAAATATGAGACAAAACACATGCAGGGGCATTTTTTGCACCAATATCTTGAATTTTAGGGCATAACTGCATTTATGAAGTTTTTGCCCTGCATCATATTTGTCAACAGTCAACTGTATGACAAATCTTAGATCACAAATGTTTGAACAGTAGTGTCAGTGCTGCATTCAAATTTGGCCAAAAAAGTTATCTGAATAGACAACACCATCAAGATGCCTCCTTTTGCCTACTATGTAGGCAGCTCACTGATTTTCTAACTGTGGCAAAGTACTGAGAAATAACTTTTTATATTTTCCCTCACCTGACAACTCTGTGAACCTGTCTGCCTCTCATCGTCCTCTTCCCTGTACATGAGTATAAGCATCTCTATCTCTCCTGTCACGCGCCATCCTCCCACTTCCTCTCGACTCCTGCAATGCTATTTAACCAACAACTTGAAAGCTATCAAAAGCAGAATAGAAGTCAGCGAATGCTGCTGATCAGCCAAGCAAAAAGTCCGAAAGGCTCTCGTTCTCCCCACCATCACCTCTCACGTTCTCCCTCTCTTTTACTCTCTCCGAGCGTTCCTGAGCTGGACACTGTCCAGGATCTGTAATAAAGTGCTAAGCAGAAGACAGGAAATACTGGAGAAGTCGAACAATGTTATGACAATACTTATAACTTTTACAGTTGGGGCCCAGCTGCACATCTGCATAGCATCAGGCTCTCACTGGCCCAGACAAGAGGAAACCATTTTTACTCCTGGCATCCAGCGCCTCCAAACAGATGTTATCACTTTACCAATAGCCTTGTTTTGTTGACTTTTTTTCTTTAACACAGCACAAAGAAAAACACAACACAAAATGGCCATTTTTCAAAAGAGGAAATGGGAGTTGTTGCCGTTCGGGAGGGTAGGGAGGGCAGCATGGAGAAACAGCATGATAGATTAATAATAGTTACCGTAATTGATTTAGCATGAAGGAATCCGCAGAGATCTCCAGAGGGGAGGTGAGCCGCGTTACCGCGTTGCCTCACAGGAAGACGAGCTGTCGTGCTAACAGAACATGCTAAGCGGCGATACGTCTCCACGCTTGAGAGCTACTCAACAGCCTGTGAAATTAGCCCGGCCACCCCACAGGTAGTCATCTGTGTGCTGCGATACTGCTGTTTCTTGACCGCAAACTAAAGTCAATATAAACTTTAAACGGTATTTATAGGTTGCAGTCTGACTTTCTGTCAAACTGTCTATCCTGTTACACTCGCTACATTCAAACGTACATACAACTGCTTCCATTTCTACTTAGTGTGAAGCTTGAAATAATCAGGAAATGGCCAAGCCAAAAGCCACAATGCAGCAGGGAAATAAAACTAAAAAAACATAGACCTCCAGGCTACTGCAGGTGTAAACTCTGGTTGACGGTTTGCTTACGTCCCATGTGAACAACACAGGCTTCCAACTTTCTGCAAGTCTTTGGAAAGAAAGTTAATTGTTCACAATTTGACAGCATAATGCGGAAGTCTATTCCGACTGGGGTATAGTTGTGTTCGCCTGCTTAAAAAGTGAGGGAAAACAGCCTGGCTGTTGCCGTTATGTGATAATGAGTTTTTATTAGCATAGCATGCCTAATCACAATCGACACCATGAGCCCATTTAAGAATGTTTTGTTGAATGTTTTTTGGAATAGCACTTTTTTGACTCCCCACGCAACAGTGGATTTGCTCCAAATTCCAGTTTAATCACAACAGACCGACTCTGCATATCCCTATCGTTTTTTCCCTTCGTCTTTTATTTATCATTAAATACAGATTAAGCTTACGTTCGCCGGGGATTTCAGCTAATTCTCACTGTGCCGGCCTTTGCAGCGATCTCTGCTGTACCTTTCGCTGATCTGACGAGAGGAAATAAATCTAAATTATTCATTTATACCACTAAATTTACCAAGACACCCTTGGGCTTGTAGGAAGAGATGCTTGCCAGGATTGACGCCATTCACCTTTCTGACCTTCATTTACAAGATCTCAATACAGCAGCTCTACTGTGGACATACACTCTCTGGTTTAACGGCCGCCAACCGAGGAGGATTACAGGCTTAAACACACAAGAAGTCTCTTCTCCCTCCTGGTAAACACAAACCTGAGTGAACGACTGCAAAAAACTGACATTAAATGAAAAACAGTCCTTTGAGAACCAAACTTGGATTGCTGAATCAATGAAAACAAGCAGATCTGAATGCTGATGGACAGCAGCTACTGTGTTGCTGTCCATCTTTTGTTTCATCACTGGGAATAAGGCTTATTATTTGAATTTTCTCCTATTTTAAAGTATAATCCACCATTTCCACAGAGGCAAGGCCAAAAGAGGGCAGATTTCACACATGCTGCCTTTCGCACACATGCAGAGCATAAATTTCATTCGGACGGCAGGTTTTACAGCTCAATTTGAGAACAAGTGTTTCATTAGTAGAAAACAAAAAGCAGACAGCCTCCCTCAGTTTGTAAGGAATGGCAGCCAAATCAAAAATTGGGGTTAAGGAAGTTCTGCATAGCAGTCCAAAAAAAAAGTACAAACAAGAAAAAAAGAGAGAGAATGAGGAGAGATAGAGAAAGCAATAAATGTAGCTACTTTTAACAAAACCTCCCAACACCACATGCTTTTTAGATCTTTGCTTAGTTTAGCCTATACTTAGCCACAATTCAGAAGAACAACCGAACACAAAAGTTCTCAGTGGGTGTCGTTTACATGCACTTCAAAGACAAAAGAGCAACAATTACGCAGAAAAAAAAAAAAAAAAAAAAAAAATTTAAGATGAAAGAAAGAAAGAAAATTTAAGTGCCGCTTAACCAATGAAAACCCTCTACCATGATGCCGGAGTGTTGCTATGCAGTTGCTAAGATGTAGTTTGCAAAAAAGTATTTATAACCAAAATTACATTTTTAATGCAGATTTTGGCTTTAAATTACATTCGCTGTGTGCGAAATAACACAAGAAATACTCATTTGTGGATAAAGTGATTAAATGTGACCCTGGACCACAAAATCATAAGGGTCATTTTTTGAAATTAAGATTATACATAATACATCTCAAATTAATAAATAAGCTTTTCATTGATGTATGATTTGTAAGGATTTGGCCGAGATACAACTATTTGAAAATATGGAATCTCGAAATATTGAGAAAATCGCGTTAAGTGAAATTCTTAGCAAAGCACATTACTAATCAAAAATTTATTTATAATATTTTTTACGATAGGAAATTTGCTAAATATCTTCATGGAACATGATCTTTACCTAATATCCTAATGAGTTTTGTAAGCGCTGTCATGATATTAGACTTTTCACTACACGAATATCGATAATGAAAATTAATAATAAAAATAATAAATAAATAACTCATGCTATTAGTCAAATTATGTTTTTTTTTTCTTTTTTGACAAATTAATCACACCATTGCATACAAAAAGAACAATTACACTAAAAAGAAGAGACTAAAACGCAAACTGTTTTTAGTTTAGCACAGTGTCCAAGTAAGAAAATTAAGAATAAGTACATTATCTTTACTCCAAACTTTTGTTATAGCGTCAATGACCTTCTATGACTTGATTCTTATTATAGTATTCTATACAGTGATAAACGCTATGTCAATTAACATTGCAATACAAATATACATTATCTATATAAAAATACCTAAGATGGGTCGAAGAACGCAGATAAATGATATCTGTTATTATCATGCACTGATTCTCATTATGTTTCACTATAAAAAAAAAAACATTTTTTTCTGCATTTTATTCAGCTGCAGCAACAGCTGGATGCTTTTGTCCACATAAGGGATTTCCTGTGAAGTCATTTGTTCTATTACTCCTATAAGTACTCCTCCGGTGTCGAGTATGAATGAAACAAATCACACATCCATAATTGCCACTGGCACTGGATTATTAAGTGTCACTGTTGTATGTGTGTGTGTGTATATATAGGGGTGGAGCCGAACCCGAATACGGTATTCGGAAAGGCACAAATAGCGTGTTTTTTACGAATACTTATTTCGAACAAATACTTTAAAAAAATATTTGTATTCGGGAACAAGAAAAACTTTATATCAAAAAGCTGCGTTTCCTCATGAGACCGCAGTCAGTGCATGTCCGCGTAAGTGAGTAACGGGGGGTGGGGTTAAAAGAGGTGACTGACACAGGCTGCTACACACAGCAACAGAGAAGACTCGGCTGGGTGAAAAAAGATTTCACTGCATCACTATTTTTGTTGAATAGATTTTTGTACCTTAACTGGGTTCTGGAGGCAGTTTATAGCTTTTGGGAAGCAGAGTTTGATCGGGAGATTATTCCATTAGGGGCCGTTCACATGCGCGCTCAAGTTCGTTGTCTCACATGTAGACGTGCGGTATGCGCGCTCATAATGGAAGCGACGCGGACACGGTGCTACGCGCTCGTTTTTTCCAGGCGCGTCCGCGCCGCATCCAGATAAATACATCTCAACTTTTCAGAATGCCACAAGAATAACCTTTTTTAAAAATAAATTTAATAGCAGAGCTACTGCAAGCGATTTTTAAGTATTATTTGTTTTTATTCTGTCTGTTCAGCGTCCTCCAACAAGGATGGGTAGTGGTGGGGTTCATAATGTTCACAATGGTATTTTATTAGTTGTTGGTTTAACCACAGATGAGGTAATGGCTGTTATGTTATTTTCTTTTCTATGGCGTTCCTTGTTACATGTTCAAAAACATCAACCAATATTGCATATACATAATTATTATAATGGATATAATTAAAGGTCCACTGAAGTGCCTTGAAACACGCAGCGTTATTCTATGTGGTGACGTACTTTTAACTGAAACAAAAACATATCGCCCAGCCCTGCCCACTAATTTTGAACAGCCAATAGCGTTCCATTTATATCTGCTCGGGCCAGAGCCGTTGAGCTCGGTAAAGCCGCATTTGTAAGCTTATGACAGCCACAGACTAATAAATTACCTCACAGATTCAATATGAAACTTGCTAAAACGAAATACTGATCATAATCATGCTGAGGCTGTGTAGTTTAATACATGCCGACCGGACTTATGAGCGCGTATGGTCTGCTCCGCGTCTCTGTGTAGGGGGCGGGACACTACGGACTCTAGAGAGCATTTGATTGGACAGAACGTTTGATGAGAAACTGAAGTGCACGGTGATATCATCCAAATCCTTGATTCATATTGGCGGAAGTGACGAGACTGTAAGTTTTGAATGCCCATATCTTGTAAACGCGAATTTTGTCTTTGTTTTGCAGCACACTAGCTTATAGATCACCTTAAGGCTAATATATTCATACTAAAAAAACTTTAATTTTGATTTCAGGGGGACTTTAAAGAATACTTACACTATAACGTAAATTATAAGTGTAACTCACAAAAAAAAAGAAGGATTTTACACCTATTTCGAATTTTACTCGAATACAAATACAAATATAAATACTTTTCCCCCCACAACAAATACAAATACCGGCTGCTTTGCACACCCCTAATATATATATATATATATATATATAGATATTAGTATATTGATTTTAGGCCATGTGAACTTTCCGAAAGCACAGGCCACAGTGATATTAATACTGCTCAGGCAACTACAACTAATTATTCACTAAAAAAAGCTATTAAAATCAATATCATATTACAGTGTAACACATAAACCCAGTAAGGCATATTGAAGGGGTTGGCAGGGTACACTTTTGTGCATGTGTTCCGTCAGTTCACACGAATCAGGAAATAATGGTGGCCTAGAGGAACCCCCAGTAAAGTACACAGAACATAAAAGAGCATCTAGGTGACGACGCACAGCTGTTTCATATGCATACAAAGCTCCTCGCAAACACTAGGAAGCTGCTGCCTTGCACACTTTTTTCAGTCTGCATTACCAGACTACTGCACAAACTGCTTACGACATCTGGTGACGGCTGAGGGACATCTGCTTAACAAGAAATCCCGGGTGTGAGAGGCGAAATGAGAGAATGAATTGTGTGAGAGAGACTCAACGAATGAGTGAGTCAGTTTGCCACCCTTAGTTTCTTAATACAACAGTCCTTTTTTCCCGTCTTCAAATGTGAAAAAGGGATAAGGCTTCCCACAGTTTACTTTGACAGACTGGAAAGGAACAAAAAAAAAAAGGAAAACGGGACAAAAAAGAAAAATGACGAGGAAAAAGGAGGAAGAAAAGTAGTAGTATGTAAGCCTATTAACTTCCATCCATCTGTGGGCTGTACATTACCCTCAGCTGCCCTGCAGGCACCACATCTACACACAGGAGCTTAAAGAGAAAAAATGAGCCAGGCGGAACGCCGGAGAGCGAGCGTACAGTCTTTCCATTGAGCGAGGGCCTTCCGAATTTCCAGTCGGAGCTCATACACACATGTATCATTTCTCTGCTGATTAGGGAAGAGGGATGGTTTCACGTTGAAGAGTTTAAGTGCAACAGACTTCCAGCTGTAGAGCCGATAAGGGATGATATAAAAATGCTGAAGCATGTTTTTCCCTGTGTTTTAATCTTCTCCTTCTTGTAATGTAACACTGGCTATGGGGCTTTGCCTTGAAGCTTTTATTTAAAACACATGTTCCCAGCTCTCCTCTTAAAAAAGCCTCCCTTATCTCTCCATCAATCTACAGACACTGGCTGATTCATTCTGAGCGTGATGGGGGCCAGCTTTTACATTTGTGCGTGATTGGGTGGGTGGGTGGGTGAGCGCTTAGACTTTGTGACTATGTAGGCACTCAATACCATATTACATTATTTCAGTATGTGTGTAAATACGTATATGTAAACACACGCAACAAAATAATGGAATATGGTGCTGTGTGCCTAAGTACATATATAAATATAATAACACAAAACCAGTCAAAAGCTTGAAACAAGTTTGATAATTAAAAAGTAGTTTTCGAAAAAAGTGCATAGACTATGGAAGCCAATTTCCGCCACTAAATAAAAAAGGTAATTGTGACTTATCTCACAATTCACACTTTTTTCTTACATTGCGAGACTTAAACTTTAAACTTTTGCTTGCAATTGTGACTTTTTATATAAGTTTATATCTTGTAATTTTGATTTTATAACAGTTATTTAATCAGAAATGTGAGATTGAACCTCCAATTCTGAGAACATATCAAAATTGGACTTTTTAACTCAAAAAAAAAATAATTGTGAGATACAGACTCAAATTTTTTATTCAAATCTTGCAATACTGACTTTATAACTTGCAATTGCGAGTTTATCTCACAATTCTAAGAAAAAAGTCTGAGATAAAGACTTGTATTTGCAAACAAACAAAGAACTGCGAGAAAAAAGTCAGAATTGTGAGATGCAGACTCGCATTCGCAAAAAAAAAAAAAAAAAAAAAAAAAGAATTCTGAGGGGGAAAAAAGTCCGAATTGAGAGATACAGACTCGCATTTGCAAAAAAAAGTCAGAATTTCGATTAAAAAAAGCCAGAATTCTGAGATACAGACTCGCATTTGCGGAAAAAAAAGTCAGAATTGCAAAAAAAAAAAGTCAGAATTGTGAGATACAGACTTGCATTTGAGAAAGACATTATTTCTCGCAATTGTAAGTTCATATCATGCAATTCTGAGAAAAAAAGTTAGAATTCTGAGTTCATCTCTCACAATTCTGACTTAATTTCTCAAAATTGCAAGTTCAAATCTCGCAATTCTGACTTTATAACTCGCAATTGCGAGTTTATATCTCACAATTCAAAGAAAAAAAGTCAGAATTATGAAATACAGAATTGCATTCGCAAAAAAAAAATGAAAATTGTGAGATACAGACTTGCATTTGCGAGAAAAATTTATTTCTTGCAATTTTAAGTTCATATCATGCAATTCTGAGAAAAAAGTCAGAATTCGGAGTTTATATCTCACGATTCTGATTTCATTTCTCAATCTCACAAGTTTAAATCTCACAAGATAAAGATAAAAAGTTGCAATAACCTTTTTTTTTTTAATTTGTTCAGTGGCGGAAAATGTCATAATAGACAACTGCTCTTACATTAAAAATAAGTTGGATACTCTTATGTTTCTACATTGTCCAATCTGAACATTTAAACACATCTAAAACACTGGATTATAAGCCATAGCTTCTGAATATGGAAGCGTATGTAGGTTACTGGAATCAGTGACACTTAAATATTTTACACTTGTTGACACAAAGGAATTAATCAAAAGAAACTGCTAAAGCCCTGCAAACATGACGAAAGCGCGGCCTGTCTGTACAGGTATATGCTTTAATAAGAAAACATTTAAAAAAGAAGTTGATAAAGATGGAGATCAAGAATGGATTGTGCAAATGTGTTATGACTTTACCTGTGGACTACACTCATGCAACTTCAATATTACTGAAGCAGAAAAGAGAAGGAGGTGGGGGGGAAAAAAAGAAACAAGCTCTAGGCAAGGAGAATAATTTCAGCTCTCCTCTTCAATTATTCATTTGTTCATTTTCCCCTCTGAACGTGTGTAGATAGACTGGGAAAGAAGCAGTAGGGCATGAGTGAAACAGAAGAATGAAAGAAAAAGAAACAGAAAAACAGAAAAAAGAAAGAATGATCATCTGGGACTTGCTATATTCTTTACAATTATTATTTTAGAATTGCCTTAAGTACATCACTGCAGCATTATTCTTAAAATCCAGGACCAAGCATGGAAAAAGGTAAATAAAACTAAACTAAAAATCTTAGGTAATGTTAAAACTAGCCACAATGCTAGGATGCTGTGAATTTTTGCCAGGATTTCGTTATGCGGTTGCATAACATTTATGCAAAATTATCAAGACGCCCACTTGAGGGGAACACATTAACGTCCAACCTATATTTACAATCAGTTACAAACCTAATAATGAAAGAAGAACAGAGGCGAAGAACAAAATAGGAGCATTAAAACGTACATATTTCACCCGAAGAGTAGAAGCCTGGAGAGAAATATATGAGAGAAAGAATGGCTCATGTCAAACGCATCCTCTGAAGACACCAAAACAGAGAACTTTAAAATGAGAAAATAATACGTAATATATCCTGCTTGAGAAGCCTGACAAAAGCAGTATTTCACTCAAATACCCATAATGCTTCTGGGCTCATGGGAAAGAGAACTCATTCAGTACTGCGTTAAAGGGATCAAACAGTAAAGAGGTTTCATTACATGTCTTCCAACACTTTACAAGAGCACCGAGTCATGCTACAGACGTCAAATGTTGTTTTTAAGTATTAGTAGTGTAATTTATTAAGATTTTAAATATTAAATATAATTAAATAATACAATTTTTTTATTTAATTCATGCGATAACTTAAATTATATATGTGATAGATTGATTTGAATGCACGATGTGATGAACTACAGTGGGCATTTTCATTTTGACAATGTTATGAGTGAGTTTAAACACCTCCAGATCAGAGCGCAGGGAGAGAATGGCCTCATCTGATTTCTTAGGGGAATGTAAACAGCCTTTTCAACAGCTTGCCTCGTCTGGTATCAATCAAGTTCAGACTTCATGACTAAAGGCTGCTTTTCTGTACTGATAAAATATGGCTGTAAGTTAATGTTGTGTGTGACAGTTGCGGTCAGAGTTGGGGGAAAAAATGGAGAGAGAAGAGAGAATGGAAAGAGAGACACAAAGATAGACAGTCAGAGCAAGGAAGAAAGGAAGAAAGCGAGAAATAAACAGACAAGCAAAGTAAGATGTTTCTCAGTTAATTGGACACAGATAACAGTACAGCTTTGTGAAGCGGAATACAGAGATATGTGTGTGTGTGTGTGCATAGCCAGATGAGGGTAATGAAAGCAGTCAGAGTCTTGGTGCTGCTCGGCTGCTCTTTGTGCCCACTTTGAGCCCACACCACTGGCCTGATAATCCACCCGTTGCCATGGTGCTGGCCTTGAGGACCGCCATTATTTCCCTCCTGCAGAATTCACCGCTTTGCACAAAGACGCACACTCACTCCCTCATCATGATGATTCCTCGCTAAACGAGCGAGAGGAAAAACTACACTGGGAACGAATGCTCATCAACGACTGGTTCTGTTGTTCGACAGCGGAACGCCGCACGTCTCTGTGCTCTTTAAAAGCTCTGGGGTAAACACACAAACAACAGAGAGGGAGGATGTAGAAGACAGCAAGCAGGGAGGAGAGGAAACTGGTGACAACAGACATGAGTTAATGTAAACTGAATTTATTATAGTTGCAAATTTAATAAAACTGAATGATGTGAAAATGACAAACTTGCTTGACTGGAAATGAGAAGAAACGATGCAAACGAGTATTACATTTGAATGTAAAAAAAAAAAAAAAGTTTAAATACACCTACAGTAGCAGAATCTGCAAAATGTTAATTATTTGAGCAAAATAAGAGGGATCGTACAAAATGCATGTTATTAATTATTTAGTACTGACCTGTATAAGATATTTCACATAAAAGATGTTTACATATAGTGCACAAGAGAAAAAAGTCTCTGTTCAAAAGTTTATATACAATTGATTCTTAATACTTTTTTTTTGTTTGTTTAGTGATAGTTGCTCATGAGTCCCTTGTTTGTCCTGAACAGTTAAACTGCCCGCTGTTCTTTTAGAAAAACCTTCAGGTCACACAAATTCTTTGGGTTTTTAGCATATTTGTGTATTTGAACCCTTTCCAACAATGACTTTATGATTTTGAGATCCATCTTTTTACACTGAGGACAACTGAGGGACTCATATGCAACGATTACAGAAGGTTTAAACACTCAATAATGCTCCAGAAGGAACAACTGTGCATTAAGAGCCAGGGGTGTAAACTTTTGAACAGAATGAAGATGTGTACATTTTTCTAATTTTGCCTATTTTTTTTTTTTTTCCCATTTAGTACTGCCCTTCAGAAGCTACAGAAGATACTTACATGTTTCCCAGAAGACAAAAAAAATTAAAAATTTACCCTGATCTTCATATATAAAAAGTTTTCACCCCCTTGGCTCTTAATGCATTGCTTTTCCTTTTAAAATAATTAACATTTTGCAGATTCTGCGAGGTGTATGTAAACTTTTGATCTATATATACAACAGTTCTTTGTAGTCCTCTAATCTGATTGGCTGAGAGGAGTGTGATATTCTAGTGATATTAGAACTCCAACTGTTTCACTGTATCACTCCGCTTGCGGAATTTCTTACAGGGAGTGTCATGGTGGAGACTCTGTTTTTATGTCACAGAATGTAGTTTTATGGAAGGAAGTACACTCTTTACACACTCTGTATATGGCTGTATATAAACACGCTGTGATTACCTACAGCTGAATCACAGCCATATTATATTTTGATGATATTCTGAGAAGTCTATTATGCTCCCCAAGGCTGCATTTATTTTATCAAAAAATACAGGAAAACAGCAATATTCTGAAATACTGCAATTAATAACAACTAAAATCTAAATATTTAAATATATAGATTTTAAAATGCTTAAATTCTATTTGAATATATTTTAACATGTTTTTATTTCTTGTGATAAGTTTTTAGCAGCCATTGCTTACTTAGTTTTCAGTGTCACATGATCTTTCATATGCTAATTTGCTGCTCAACATACATTTCTTATTTCTTTTTCTAAACTGTGATGCATTTTTCCTGTCAGGATTCTCTGATTAATAAGTAAAAAAAAAAAATAATAATAATAACTTAACAGAAACCTGTTGTAACATTATAAATGTATTTACTGTCATTTGTGATCAATGTACTGCATCCTTGCTGAATAAAAGTACTCATTTATTTATTTTTTTGTACTACGTGTGTATTTTTTACTTGTCCTTTATTCAACTTTAAGTGTGTGTTGAATTGCAAATATATCTCCATTTTAACTCAGTGGTTCCTCTAGGGAACTTGCAGGAAATTGCATTTCACTGCCAGCAACTGCTGCTCCATACTGTATTGATGTGCATTTGATAAAGAAAACCTTGGATCTTAACGCTGGAACGAGAGTATATGGAAGAAGAGACTATGATTTCATTAGTACAACATTGTTGATTCTGGAAATACTGCATATATTGAATTAAGTCATGTATATGTATGCACTGCGAAAAAAAAAAAAAAAAACTGCAAATCACAAATTTTTCAATGGGGAAGTCCATTCAACAATAAACATATATGCCTAATAAATAAACAAAGACTTCATATTAGTTTTTAAAGGAATAGTTCACCCAAAAATTTAAATTCTGTCAATAATTATTCACCCTAATGTTGTTCCAAACACATAAGACCTTTGTTCATCTTTGGAACACAAATTAAGATATTTTTGATGAATTCCGAGAGCTTTCTGATGCTGCACAGACAGCAACACAACTGAAACGTTCAAGACCAAGAAAGGTAGTAAGGACATCAGTAAAATTACGTTGATGTCTATGCAGGGTCAGAAAGCTCATTTCATCGGATTTCATCAAAAATATCTTGTGTTCCGCAGATGAACGAAGGTTTTACGGGTTTGGAGCAAAAGTATACATGATTTTTCACACTTTTTTTTCAGTTTTCCAAAAATAACGGTACAATGAGAGACAGAATGTAGAAAGGAAAGAGTGATCTTTCTAGCTGTGTGGCTAGTGGTGTAGAAACAGATCAGAGATTCTGACTCATCAAAAGCAAGGGCAGACATACTAACAAAGCCCACCGGTACAATTGTACACAGCGGCTTCTGCAAACCATCATATAGCAGAACATATCTATACCTGTCCTTGGGGAGCAGGATGGACCTGCCTCCAAAGCTAAAGAAGTCTCATCACATTCTGTCCCCATGCTGACCTGTGCTCTCCAGGCTCCCAAATGAGAGCATAACAAAGCTGCTAGAGAATGATTCACTGACCCCGGGCCCCTGGGGAAGAGTGGGCACATGCCACATCACAGATACTGAAGAGAAACGACAGAATTGAGACAGTCTGATGACTTGAGGAGGTCAGAAGGATAACGGATGGTAAGTAACCATTAGTGCTGACATTTTTTTTTGTAAAAGAGCAATGCGAGGGTTTAAATGCAAAATGTCTATAACACTTGGAGAAAGCTATCTGTTAGCATTTTCATTCAACTCATTGGCAGTTGGAAATGGGCTCTCTGGATACAAGCCAATCACCTGAGGCATTGTGACTAATTACTCTGGAGTCAAATTCATATTAATTTTATCACAATATTCAGCTACTGTCGAACAGGTGTCAGTTGGGAATAAATGCTTTTTTGGAACCATGTGATGTATTCACGGAATCTAACAGTCAAACGGTGTAAAGCCAACAAAAGTAAAAAATCTATGAAACACTGGCCAGATTCCCTTAAACTTCTTAACTTTGGGGATTAAAGGCAAGTTCGAGAACGTGATGAACATTCCATTTAGGAAGTGAAATACTCAAGTTTTGTCTTTAGGAAAGGATGTACAATATTAGACTTTTGCCAATATCCAATATGCAAATATTTTTCAAATCATTCTGGCCGATAACCAATGCTGATATCAATATATTTATATATTTCCTTTTAATTTGAAATGTCACGAAGTCTCTCCTGTGCAGAAATTATAAGCAAATTATTTTTAACTTTAGTTAGTTTTGGGCAAAAACTTTTTGTACAAAAAAACTAATCACAACAAAATCAATCTGCTGTTTTTTTTTTTTTTTTTGACATATGCAGTTGAAACCTTAACATTTTATTTGTGGATTTGTAGCAAAAGAGCTGTAAAAATTCTAGAAATCTTTTAGAACTCATTGATTTAAGTTTTCATAATCCATTTAAAACAATGTATTGCACATTATTGAATTAATCTGTATATATTTAATTATTTAATGCCGATGTTTACATTGTATTCCTTTATCAGCCAATTCCAATAACGTTCTAATAATATAGTGCGTCCCCAGAAAAAAAAGTAAATATCTTGAAAAAAAAACAAAACAGACATGAACATTTATAAGTAATGTTTTTAGGGAAAATAAATATTCTTAACTTTATTCTTAAGTTATTAAGCATTTAAAAAGAACTTCATTCTTAAGAATGTTTTATGAATCTAGCCCCAGGTCTGCTGAATGAAAACAGTACAATAAAATAAACAAGTCACTAAATACAGAACAAAGTTCAGTGCTATACCCTTAGAAAGCCAATTCATAATTGATGTCTTCTGTAGTGCCTAAATTCAGTTTTATATATAATAGTGTATTAGCAGATACACACATTCCAGACTGTTTCATCTGCCAGGCACGCATGAATAATAAATCACATCGTACCTTTCCTGTCGAAAAGCCGTTCATTAATGATGTACACCTTTCTTTTTCACCCATTTCTGTTTTGCAAACAATAAATAACCTTTGCTTTCCAAACACAAACCGTTCTGGGAGGAAATCTGGTCTACTCGAGTACCCAGAAATAGCAGGGACGGTCCCAGCGGTGTTGTCTGAAGAGGGCAGCGACACAGCTGCTAATCAATAGCAGTCACAAGGTTTAAAAAGGCAATGGCGGCGGAGTCACTTTGACCAGAGTTCGGCTGAAACGGAACCTTTTGTTTGAGATTTATCAGTGGGTAGCATGCGTCTGCGACCTCCAGTCACTTTTCCATGCAGGAAGGGAGACGGCACAGGGACATCTGTGGGGAGTTAGCATTGAGAAAGAGGAGAGATGAGGATTAAGCCAAATTTCATTTCAGGATTTGCTGCTTTCCAGGCGATCTTTCTCCCTCTTGTGGAGAGAAATCTCTTACCGGACCTCGACGTTGTATATGTTTTTGAGTATTAAAAAGCAAGGGTGCTCTATTGAATGCACTGCAAAAATTTCCTTTTTGTGTGTGTGTGCCTAAAAGTGCAGTTGTTTTGCAAGGCTTCTGGAGGTATTTTTCATCTGAAAAGGGCCGGGGAGATAAAAGTGCAGCTGGCAGGAGGGCTGCCAGCACTGATCCTCCTTTCTACAACAATGAAGTTAAAAATAAAAAGCCAATGACCAGGAGGGGCCGAGCAAAACCGGACTTATTTTTTCCTGCCGGATTTGCCAAGGGTCCCATTAACTGCAGAGCCATCTCCGTAACACACATTAAGCAAGTTGCCGACGCAAACCCACACGCATTTCATGAATTATCGATGATGTATCATAAAAATATAATCTCTAACTTTATGCACACAAAAGAAAGAGACAAGCATGCTGAAACAGCAATGTGCTAGCTGAGCAGGAAGTTATCCCTGAGCAAACTGTCTGCGGTAGTCCTGGCCTACGGGCCAAGCTCAGCAAACACAGAGGAAGCTTAACATCTGTAGCCATGAACAACCTGTTTGTGAAAACACACAAATCCCTAATTAGGCCTCTATAAAAGTGAATATGAACACCATGTTTTTGAACTTTCGTACTTTCCAAAGCCAACCGATGCAGTGGAGAAGGAATGCTGAGAATTGTGCGCACATTTGTTCAGGAATGGTTTTTACAAGCTCTCTGAGAACTTCTGTTGGACGGCACTAATCTGCCTGCTGAAAGTGTGGGACTGTTAAAACTGGCTTCCTGTAATCTCAAACACAAAACTAGTTCACTGCATCATCTGTTAAGCAGTAGATACTACACTTGGGGGCAGATGCCATGTCTAAAAGACACAAAAGCATAAAAAGTTTGCTCTGCACATTCTGACATCATAAAAGAAAATCTATCCAAGTCTGAGAACACAAGTGAAAATGCTTTTGAAATAAAAAAGCACTTATAATTGAATGCTAAATATTTCATCAGCACAAAAATCTGAGCTAAAAAATGAACTGAAAAAATATTCAAAATAATATTCAAAAATAACAACAAAAATATTATAGCATCACATTTTATTACATAGTTATACATTATTAACAATAATATATTATGTATCTAAAATATGCATATTAACATTAAACATTAAAAGTTTCTCTAACCATAAACATTTGCCTTTTTTTATTCACCAAAACTTTAAAAAATTAGGCTTAATATACTGTATATTAAGGCCTTATGCAAACAGAATCACAGAATCCTGTTATACAAATGCAATTTATTGTATAACGCAGCATGTCACGGAATTTGCCAAATTCTTGGTAGATAAAGTAGGTCAGTAAACTTTAATCAAAAGGAAAACTATGGTCATTATCACACACAAACAAAAAACTTTTTCACGGCAACTCTTCAAAATAAAAGTTCGGTTTAACTTTAAAAAACTGTGGCAGAAATGTGTGACCCTGGATCGCAAAACCAGTCATAAGGGTCATTTTTTGGAATTTGAGATGTATACATCATCTGAAATAAATAAGCTTTCCATTGATTTCTGGTTTGTTAGGATAGGACAATATTTGGTCGAGACACAACTATTTGAAAATCTGGAATCTGAGGGTTAAAAAAAATCGAAATATTGAGAAAGTCGTTCGAATTACGTTCTTAGCAATGTATGTTACTAATTAAAACTTGAGTTTTGATATATTTACGGCAGGAAATTTACTAAATGTCTTCATGGAACATGATCTTTACTTAATATCCTAATGATTTTTTGATAATTTTGACCCATACAATGTATCGATGGCTAATGCTACTAGTCTTGTGATCCAGGGTCACATATATGACTTAATGTAGTAATATTACTACTACTAATAATAAAATTATTATTAAAACATTTAAGGAATAATTACAGCATTTTTTCCCCAATGTTTCCATTTTAACCATAAACCACATTTTGTTTAACTTTCATTTGATTAACTAAAAACTAATGATGTTTTATACCAGAAAAATAAAAATAAAAAAATACACAACAGTATTTCTAAAAAAAGAAGAATTAATTAAAAACATGTTTGAGTATAAAAATTTAATCAAATCATTAAAATGGAATCTCAAAATGTTTAATGGAAAACACAGAATTTGGTAAAAGTAAAACATAAAAAACACATTTCATAGAACCCTAAAAATAAAATTTTAGTTCAACTTTTAACAAATTGCTGTTCTTTCAATTAGTTAGATATGCTTTTTGATTAAAAGAATTAAAATGTAACTATTAAAACAGAGTCTAGAAAAAATAACTAAAATAAAAATATTTGAAAAAAAATTACAGATTTCATAGAGCCTTAATATACATTACACACAGAGACAGTAATATCATTTTTACTTTTTGTAAGGGTTAAAAAGTAATTTACTGACTTGTTAAAATCAATTTAAACAAAAGGCAAATGAAGTCTTGATATGTCAAGCGTCACAAGGAAGTAAAACAACAATCCTTAAAGGACAGCTGCAGCTCTATTGTTGTGTCCTTGACAGTCCAACACACTATTAAACCACCATCTTCCCTTCACTCATGATCTCAAACAATATGTGCAACGAAAGCACGCTGACATTCTCCCTCTCTCTCTCTCTCTCTCTCTCTCATGCTTTCACTCTTCCTAAGGTGAGGGCACAAGTTCTGCTTGGTCAGCCAAGGGTGTTGCCACGTCACAGACCGGCCTGCCAGTGTCATGGATTTCAGGGTTTCTATGGCAGCAGTGGTTAATTCCCTAGGCCCTGCATGGTCTCTTTCTCATCAAGCTTGACACTCTCTCTCTCTCTGGGAAAAAAAAAAAGCTCTGGCCAGGCCCTTAGCCAAAAGCCTTGGAGATAAGCTGCTAATAGGAAACAATCTACAGCTAATGCACACATTCCTGAGTGAAAGCATCTTTTAATAACAAAAACAGAGTGCTTCCCCTCTTCTCGTCTCCATGGCCCCTTTCTAAACAAAGCTGCCGAGCGAGCGAGATAGCGGGAGAGAAAAAGAAAAGGGGCATTTCCTCTTTTGTTACAGGGAGAAGACATTGAGAAACGTACAGGAAGACAATCAGAGCATGCTGCTACCTGAAGAGGAATTGGTAGAAAAGCGTAGGTGTGGCACCTCGGCCCAGAGGCAGCGAGCGATTAAATGATTATAGAGGGAAATGAAAGAGAAAGGAGCGGAGAGCAGGCAGCGATCTGCAACAAATGGGCAGAAAGTCAGGCCCCCGGTGTACGCAGACGTACATGCCTCACGCCGGCTTGTTTGTTTGCTGCCCCGCTGCCACGTTTTTCCTGCAGACGCCGGGAGCGATCCCAGAAGCCGCCGCTGCGCAGCGTGAGAGCGAGCCAAAAAACATGAACGCCGATCTCCACCGCGATTTGTGATTCAGCTCGCAGATGTGCCGACAAGTATGAGTGAGAACGAGAAGTCATGAGAGCCGGGCAGCTGCAGGTCCATCTTGCTGTGATTATAGCTGCAGTCACGTCTGACGTTGTAATTGCAACTGGCTGCGAGCTGTTTACGGGTAGAGAATCACACATATGGACTTGCCCCTTTCATTTTAGGGCTGCTGCACATTCTCCTGATTACGTCTCCTCCTCTCACGCGCCCGTTCCATCACTGACACCATCCGCACGGCCAAGCCCTTGATGGACGGCTGTGCTGCGCGGGAGCCGTTGCCGAGCGACGCCTGTAAACAATGGGAATGTTTGCGCTTTGTTTATTCGTATCACGCTGAGAATCGTCGTGCCAAATCAGCTTGTGTTATCTCTAAACAATCTTGGTGCGTTGTCATATCGTGATACCTGGAAAATCTGTCAGCGGATTCGCTCAAGATTACCTTACAATGCGACTGCCAAATAGTCCCCCCCACACCTTACAAAGGCAGCATTTATGGCCCTTAATGAAGCATAACAGCCACCGTCAGCACTCATGCTAACATTATGCCACACTCGCCTCAAATGCCACCTGCGCTGAGTAATTTGACAAATGACACGACCATGCATAAACATTTCTACTGTCCTTTTTTAGCAAAGCTCAGAGACTAAATTATTGTGTGAAGCTTTTGTCTTGATTGACTTGAGGATAGTTCACCAGAAAAAAAAAACAATATTTTGCCATTTGCTCACCATCATGTCAATCCAAACCTATGTTAGTTTCTGCCAAGCCAAGGTTTTTTTTTTTTTATCCATACAATGAAAGCCAAAATTGTTTTGGCTTTAAAGAAGTCTCTTATGCTCAAAGTTCCATTTATTTGATCAAAAACACAGGAAAATACAGTTTTCTATTTTATTATACTTTAAAATATAATTTATTTCTGTGATGCAAAGCTGAATATTCATCAGACATTACTCCAGTATTCAGTGTCACACGATCCTTCAGAAATCATTCTAATATGCAGATTTATCAATTTATCAATGTTGGAAACAGTTTTGCTGCTTAATTTTTTTTTGAACCCATGATTCTTTTTTCAAGAGTCTTTGATGAGAAATTTTGAAAAAGAATAGCATTTATTAAAAATAGAAATCTCTTCTAACAATATAAGTCTTTATTATCACTTTTTATCAATTTAACACATCCTTGAGGAATAATTTTTTTTTTAAAGAAAGAAAGAAATTATGAACCCCAAACTTTAAACAGTAGTTACAAAGTTATTTTGTTGCAAAAGATCTCTATTTTAAATAAATGCTGTTCTTTTTAATGTTTTATTCATCAAATAATCCTGAAAAAAAGTTTCACAGGTTACAAAAAAAATATTAAGCAGCACAACTTTTTCTGACATTGATAATAAATCAGCATATTAGAATGATTTCCGAAGGATCATGTGACACTGAAGAATGGAGTAATGATGCTGTAAATTCAGCTTTGCATTACAGAAGAAAATTCAATTTTAAAGTATAGCTAACTAAAAAAAAACACTATTTTAAATTGCAATATATTTCACAATATTACTGCTTTTTTCGGTATTTTAATCAGAAAATATAGAATTACAGCCTTGATGAGCAGAAAAGACTTCTTTAAAAACATTAAAAATCTTACTGATCCCAAACCTTTGAACAGCAGTGTATAATTGTATAAAATATTATGACAAACTACTATAGTTTTTTTCATTTATTTTTCTTTGTTATAGTATTAACACATAGTTTAACTTTGTTGGTTGTATGCCACCCTAAAAAAATTAAAAATGGTATTTTTATAGAGAAATTTATACATGCTCACCATAAAAAGTCAAAATTTTATGTATGAAATGCATTTTTTGCAAGCATTTGCATTTTTGAAAAAATAAATAGATCTGTAAAGTCCCTTTTTGTTTAAACTACCCTTTTAAGCATTGAGGTTTCTTTTATCTCTCAAGTGGCACTGTCATAAACTGGGCATTTTGAGTCTGAAAGTCTGTCTTGTCTGTCTGTCTATCCGTGGATAAATATCTTTGGTAAATAGCTCCGAGGCTTCACTAAGGAATATAGTTCGGATCAAAGAAGCCATGTCTTCCTGTATAAAAAGCCTAGGCCACAAGCTTGCTTGTTTGTCTAAAACAATTAAGGTCGTTATGAGGGGGGTTCCTGACAAATAGCTACCAGCTGATAGTGCTTTGGCAAACTCCAGAGGAGGTTGGCGGGGTAGTAAAAAGCAGGGGGCCAGAGCCTGAGACGGGGTTCTAAATTAATGATCGGTCAGGGTCCGAAGCCCGCCTAATCTTGGCCAATTGCTCTTTAATTATGTAAGGTGCTGCCAATTTGAACTGTCGAGCAAATCAGGATCAGCATGCATTCATCTCCCCCCCGAATCCTGATTGAGTCTGGTCATTATTCGGACGGATCTCATTTTCACACATGGAACCAATATGCTGGCCAGATGTTCATTTGCAGTCGAGTACAGAGCACAACGACTCATCTACACGCAACGGCGGTTTCCCTCAACTCTATGGCTGTCGTCTCACACCCTAGACGGGAGCAATGGACATGAAAGAGGAGGAGGGAGAGATTGACGGAGAAAGAGGAGGAGGAAAAAAAAGGTCTGGTAAATCCACTGTCAGGTCAATGACTTTTGTCGTGCATAGTTAAAACAGATGTCTCAATGCAGTCGGCCTGGCTCTGGAGTTGGACCTCTGTGTTCAAACAAGCAAGCTTTGGTCAGCAAATCAAAAGCATAATTCATATAAACATTCAAATTATGCAGTACCGTTTTTTCCCCATCTCTCTCATCTTCTTCTGTAGGTCATAAATAGCTCCGCTCGGATTCTGGTTTCAGGCCCCGCCTGCATTATTAGGGCCACCTGGCTGTTTCTGGCACCGTTCAATGAGCGAACCAGGTTTTTCAAATGACGCCGCATATACAATTGCTTCCTCATTAAATGCAGAAATCATCTTTAGTGACGTATTGCTAATCCAGATCTAGATCTGATCTTATTATGAGAGAGTTTGAGGTTTAAATGACAATCCTCGTGATACAGGATGAAGAAGAAAAGATTTTTATAATCTCCCCAGGCTGTGCTAAAGCAGAAAGCCATGTGGTTTGCATTGCTGCTATTTTTAACTAAAGCAAATATTTGTTCAAAATATAAATATTAGTTAAACTAAAACTGAACAAAATGAACTGAATCAATTAAATCTAAATAGAAATATTGACAAACACATTAAATTACTAAAATTAAAACGAAAACTAAAAGTTAAAAAATAAAATCTAATTCAAAATATCAAATACTATAATAGTAAAAGTACTAAAATGTGACTCTGGAAGGGTAAGTATAGGCATGCATGGGGTTTGTTAGGAAAATATGAAAATATATTGTAAATATTGACAAAATCACCTTTAAAGTTGTCCAAATGAAGTTCTTAGCAATGCATATTACTAATGAAATCTTAAGTTTTGATATATGTATGGTAAGAAATTTAAAAAATATCTTCATGGAACATGATCTTTACTTAACATCCAAATGATTTTTGGCATAGAGGAAAAATCTATAAATTTGACCTATACAATGTATTTTTGGCTATTCCTATGCTACTTAAGACTGGTTTTGTGGTCCAGTGTCATGAATAACACTGATGAATTACCTAAGCAACATATTTGAATGAGAAAAGTTCACAAAAACCATACTTGCAAAGTTGTGCTGTCAATTTAGCGCAATTAATTAAACAAAAACAACAAATAAAATGTCAAAAAACAGATTAAAATGAAATAAAATAAACTGACAGTCCTAGTTTTAACAGATGGAGGTGACTCAGACTTGAGTAATGGCCAACTTTGTATAATATCAGCTGAGATTCGAATGGCTCTCGATACAAACTTGCAGGTGTCTTATCTGAGTTTCCCTGGAATACAATAAGAGATAAGTTGCAGTTATGTTAGAAACACCAGTTAGCGCTTCATTATTTAGGGTGGAAGAGGATGAAACGTGACAGAGAGAAGGCGTATGTGGGGTTCCCACCATGACAAACTAGTGGAATCAGGACAGATGAGACACAGATCACCTAACAGCCCACCCCAAAACCAGATGTTTGAACACAGAGGGCTATTTACATTAGACTATTCATCCCCACATCCCACCTCAGCTTCTGAGATCTACATATATAAGACAGACATAATCCCAAAAGAAAAAAGAGATTGGAAACATATCCGTCATGGGGCTGTAGAATTTAATGAGTGATTCATATTAAAAAACAGCACATTACACAATTAAAGAATAAAAATAACTCTAACCACCATCCTGTCAGTGAACAAATTATGCTTGTCAACGACATCATGGGCGCGCTCGTGTTTTGCACAGCGTCTCCAAACCCAGATAGCGTTACACCCTCTCATTTTATATTTTGCTTGGGTTTAAATGTAAATAACGGTGCGGAAAGGTGGGGTTGAGGGGGGGGATGGCTGGCAAAGTTTTATTATCACTGACATTTATT
The DNA here is from genome assembly GCF_049309525.1 of Garra rufa. Lineage (NCBI taxonomy): Eukaryota > Metazoa > Chordata > Actinopteri > Cypriniformes > Cyprinidae > Garra > Garra rufa. The sequence goes on from NC_133377.1 coordinate 26,672,395, forward strand.
ATCATTTTAAAGGTTTTGGTGAATGAAAGCAGACGTGGGTGGTAAAGAGACAGGTTTCCGGCACTATTTAACAAGGTGATTCGCTGCAGCTGTGGCTGGAACGTTTGAAGGGTGGGCACACAAAACAGCAAACGCCATCTAACCTGCTACCACATATAGCAACATAAAGAGAACCACGTTAGGTTTTAATATCAATTCAGAACAAAAATCTTTTCTTTGATTTACACATTACAGCTTCTGCGTGAATATAAATGAAGCGAGGTGTGCGACCAAACATAACAGAAGGCGCAGTGTACTTGACACAAGTGGCATTCAGACTCAAAGTCGATAAATTAATCGCTCATCAAAAAAAAAAAAGAGCTAAAAATGGCGTGGAAATTCACATGGCGTATGGAACCAGCGCTGAGCAAACATGTTATGAGCAGCTGGCTGTAACTGAAAGGACTTGATTTAGGATGGTGGAGAAGGATGTAATCATTGCAGACAGACACATGAGTGAATTACCGCCGATTATGTCTTGTTTCAACTTTAAACACAATCTGACCATTATGGACCACGGAACAGCAAACTTTGCTCACAGCCTCGCCATCCTTTCCATTCTGCCTCCTGCCCAGTGCAGCCAAACCCCAAAAACAGGACGAATACACACACGCACACTGGCCTGGTCTGGCGTGGCCGGCTGGCTGCACAAGGGTGTCAGTTTGTTTCTGCAGCAGTCAAATTTCCCATCATTCCATAGACAAAAATAAACAGGGGCGTCCTGGAAGACTGTTGAAACGGCTCAGTGTATTCCGCCCCCTCAGACGGTGAGGTCATGCACGGCTCTCCGCTTTGCCCGCAGACCGTAGACTGCAGCAGGTAGTCACATTCCCTCCCCTCTTTTAGTTTTTTTTTTTTTCTTCCCTCCCGTCCTTGCTCATAAAATGTGGCACTCTGTTACAGAATTCGTCTGCGAGATGCGGAGGAAGGTTTTCCACTTCCTGTCTGAGCAGCATTAGCACGCTTCTCGAACACAAATGGACGTGAAAACATAAACACACACTTGTTCGATGACAAACAAACACTGCCATAAACAAAAACTTGCTGAGAACAGCAATTAGAGAACAAAAGTCTCTCCATTCTAGCCAAAACTCAAACATCTAGCGGCGACTAACACCAAAGCAGTGGAGGTATCATGTGACATTTCCACAATGCAGGTGCGGAAAAGGCACAAAGTGCAAAGTGTTGGTTAAAATGCATGGAAATATAGAGAAAAGCTAAGGAGGGATCTTTTTTGAAAATAAAGAAACTAAGAAAAATACAGCTATAAAAGTTTAATGGTCTAATTAGCTTCTTTGAGCTAAACGGACAAAATAAATCAGCTCTATTTTTTCATTTAGTAAAAAAATAGACTTTTTCCGCTGAAGTCTCTAGGTACAGCCTGTTCTCTTCCTGCCGTTTTCTGGCCAGGGGATTGTCATTCCGTTGCATCTCGCCCAGAACTCTGATCCACTCAGCACTGACCGATGAGAAAATTATCGCCTAAGTGGTGGTGCCGCTGATACAGCTAAAAGAATGTTAGAGTAATGAGATGCAGGGAGGAATTTGTGATTAGAGCTCACTGATCTATATAAGCCATTACTTATTATCACCAAAGGAAAATAACCTTGGTCATCTTTCTGCCAGTGGGGCTGACTTCCTGAAAGGGCAACCTACCCATAATCCTGCCAAGCTTCCATTCTGCTAGGAACAACTGGGCATAGAAAGCATTGCCCAGTTAAATTAGATGGAAGGACTGTGCTCTGTTGGAAAACAGCTCATGTGGTCATTATGCGTTGCTGAATATACCATCTTGAAAATTATCTACAAAATGTATTTGATTGGCAAGATCTAGAAATGCTAAGATAAACACTGAGTTGTGCTTATGATGTTTTGAGGTAAACTGTAACCTCTCAAGCTCTCTAGTTGGTAACCCACAATCTTGTGGCATAAAAACCAGCAGTGTTACAGGAATCTAAAGACTTCCAAGAATAAGGCACACTT
>NC_133377.1:26674916-26734916 GCF_049309525.1 Garra rufa
ATAATGTTACAAAACCTTTTTTATTTCATATAAGTGCTGAACCTTGGATCAGAAGAATCAAAGAATCCTGACAAAAAATGTACTCAACTATTTTAAATATTGATGATGATAATAATAATAATAATAAAACAATGTCTCTTGAACAGCAAATCAGCACATTAGAATGATTTCTGAAGAATTATGGTAACACTAAAGACTGTAGAGATGATGCTGAAAATTTAGCTTTGATCAACTTTAGTAAAAACGTAACTGTGTTTGCTGTACTTTGGATCAAATAACTGCAGGCTTGGTGAGCAGAAGAGAAAAAAAAAAACATTACCAGTCAAAAGGTTTTGAACAGTAACTTTTTTTAGTGTATATATTTTGTATAATATATTTTTACATGTTTATTTGCACTTTGTTAAATATATTTAGAGTCAATATTGGATTTCATTTTTTGCCACTTCTAATAAGTCCATGAAAAGTCATTAAACAGTCTGTGCAAACAGTTATATTTAATATATTTGTTCTGTTGAAACCTTACATGATCTCATTATTTGACTGCTGACGAAAAGTAAATGCAATATAAATGACCTTTCTTTATTCCCAAATATTCTTCCTCGTAAGTATTAAAAGAATCATTAAATGTATCCAGATTCACTTAGAAGAATCAGAACCAGAATTATAAAATATGTGGTTCACATTCCTCCTGAATATACATATAAAACGTTTATGCTGTGGTCTAAAATGTTTAATCTGCTGAATATTACTCTTGCGCAAAGCTGGTGAGTGAACATGCCCACAAGCTATTGTCTTTTCAAGTCTTTTCAAAAAATACTCAAATCAACTCACAATTCAAGCCAGTTTAAATCTAAACAATTTGATCTCTGCCAAAAACTGTGGATCAAATTTGTATCACATATTAGGCTACAGAACTTATTTAGAGCGCTATTGATTTACTGAATAGACACTTTCCAATTCACATTTTCCCTTCACTGTCTAAATTTTTGAGATAAAGGTATCAGGATCGAATACTAAGAAACATCTTAACCAACACAGAAGGAAAAAAAGCAATGGAGTGGGAGGACGAGAAAAGTTTTTAATACCTGATATGGTGCACAATTACATTAAAACTTGCAGGGGAACAGTGAGACACTATTCCAGGCCGCCATCAGAAACCGAATAATCTGCTTTTATAGCTCCCAGGCATTCGCCGTGTTCCTGTACCAGTCAATTCAAATCACTAGTTCGCAATCCACCCCCACCTCCTTTTCCTTTCCTATATTAAACTGCTCTTCTTCTGTTATTGTGCCTACTCAAGAACTTACTTAATAAAGTATAATATGCTTTTTGAAAAGGACAGGACAATCAATTTTCTTAATTAAAAAAAGTAAGGAGGGGGTGAATGGATCGACAGCGGCCTCTGTCTGCATACAGAGTGGATGATGGAGCAGGGCTGTCCCTCGAGCGCTCTATGATACTTCAGCTAATGCAATCTAATGGCAGGAGTCAAAGCTCAATCACGGGGCTTTGATAAGCGAGCATTACTACAACTAGCTTACAAACCGACGACTCTGACACCGTGTTCACTTAGCCAAGAATTCCTGGGGATCTTGGAGAAGCAAATAAACAAAATGCTGTCAATTGCTTTCATCAGCCACATGATTTAAAGCTACTATATTATGTTTTGACATTTGTTTTTTTAACAGAGAAATCTACCTGTCGACAGGCGTTTCATCAATGTCATTGTGACACGGTGATGGAAAAGCTCTGTGATTTAATCACACACACACACAAAAAACACATTGTATACACGATCAAAACTGACAATACGGCGACGCAACGTAGAAAAACGCTCTAATGACAAGCGTGACACATCAGGATAGTTCAATTAACATGCCATCTAATGCAAATTTTGCATGCTGAAGAACAGAATGAGCCATTCGCATGTGTTGTGTGTGTGAAAGTCTTTAAAAAAAATTTTTTACAACAGTTAATCATACACAGACACTGGTGGAACAGACCCACATTTTTGGTTAATTTGGGGGGAATTTTTATGACATCAAGATTAAAATAAACTGCAAATGATAAGATGTCTGCTCAATAAAGCAAAAAATAAATAAAAAATACAAATGAAGCATAAAATGAAAACACAAATTAATACATTTAATTAAATTAATAGAATAGTCTGTATATATTATAGAGATGTATATTAGGTAGGGATGCACCGAAATTAAAATTCTTGGCCAAAGCCGAACAAAATTAAACACTGGGCTGAAGGCCGAAGGGCAATTACCAGACATGGTTTTTCATGTTTTTCCCCATGTATTTTGTCAATTGTTTTATCTATAGCATAAATTAAATGTGCTTTTTACAGTTTTGTCTTGCTTTTCAAAAATAAATAAATAAATAAACTACAAAACAACAATTTAAAAATGTTTACTTTTAACACTGAACATTCTAGTAGACATTATAGTCAACCAACAAAGCACAATTTAACTTAAAATGAATAAGTTATATTATTCATAATATTCTTTGGCCATTTTTAAGACCCCCTTCTTGAATCAGGTATGTGTTTTTTTTGTACAAATAAATGCAGCCTTGCTGAGCAAAAGAGAATGTTATAATAAATGTATTAATACAGCTGTTGTAATAATTATTATCATTATTTTTGTCTTTTTTATTTTATTTTCTTTTAGAGAATAACAGTAAAATTGCAATGCTAACATTTATGAAAGTTGACTTTTATTTTGGCAGAAACCCACAAGACTTCAGTACTAGAATGATTCTCATTAAGCTGTTTCAGCGCAGATTTTTCTTGGCTTTGGACTTGGAACCCTGGCTAACGAGCTTGTGCAGAGATTTTTTTGCAATTTTCGGGATGCACCGAATGTTCGGCAACTGGAATTATTCAGTCAAAAATAGCAAAAAAAAAAGCTGAATAAGTGAAAAAGCAGAATGAGTTATACCGAACAATGACATGACGCAATCAAAACTAATGCAGCAACCATATCGGCAGTGTGGAAGCATTTAAAACTGTCCGAGACAATGAGAGACTGTTTAGAACCATATCGCATGTCCTTGATGAGAAGAGAAAGAGGTGGTTATTTCTGGTTAATGTATGATGACTGAAATCGCGAAATGGCCTTAAACCATTAGTAAATAAACAACAGAACCATATGTTATCTAATACATGCATGAACTGTATGTATTCTCACAGCTCTGCACAAGCTCCTTAGCCAGGGTTTAAAGTCCAAAGCGTGAGGAAAATCTGCGCTGAAACAGTGTAATGAGAATCATTCATAAATCTGCTGCTGTCAGCAAAAAGTAGGTCTTCTTATGGGTTTCCGCCAAAATAAAAGTCAACATTCATAAATGTCAGCATTGTAAATTTTTGTATTTGTATAAATGTTCTGTAAAATAAAATAAAAAAGTTAAAGGTGCCATAGAATGGAAAACTGAATTTACCTTGGCATAGTTAAATAATAACAGTTCAGTACATGGACATGATACACCATGAGTCTCAAACACCATCGTTTCCTCCTTATATAAATCTAGTATTTGCAAAAGACCACCGAAAAATAGGTCAATTCCAACATAACAGACTGTTACGCAACATCCCCGAGATCGTTAATAGTTACGCCTCCAACATTTGCATCGCCCAATCATCACTAAAGTCAGTACATCAGTACATCAAGGCAACATCAAGGCAAGCCACTGAAGGGACACGGTTAGCTTAATGCTAGCGCTAGCCTGTTACATTGCAATACATAGGATTTCACTTACCACATAAACAGAGATGACTGCGCTGATGATGGTGAATGATGGAGAAATAACTGCGTTGATGATGGTGAATGATTTACAGATCTTGAGAATCACTGAGGAGCAGCTCAACTTGTGTGATAGGAAGCACTCCCTCTGCGTTATAACTTTACACAGAGCACATGCGATCACAGTAATCACACTAAAATATCCGCGATTCAAAACGGCAGATTCAACAAACCGCATATTAAAAGCGGCTAGAGCTCCTAATTAAAAATATATTTTTATCCATGTGCGAGCTATTGAGCTCTGTGAAACAACCAATCAGAGCGGAGCTCATTAATATTCATGAAGCTTCCAAATAACAGAGCATTTCATTCTAGGGGCAAATCCTAGGTTGTAAATGGACCTGTAAAACCATTTCTGGAGATTTTTGCCCTTTCTATGCCATATACCTTCTATGTAGATATTAGGGCTGGGCGATTTGGCCTAAAATCAAAATCTCGATTAATTGAACATTTTAACCCGATTACGATTAATGAACGATTATTTTATTCATTAATAAAATTATATTTAAATAATTTTTTTTTTTTTTTGCCCTCAAAGTTCACTGACAAGTTTTGTACAGTAAATATGCTCACATATTACAAGTGAGAGATTTTTGAATGAAGGATGCACACACTATCTACTATCTATGATTATTTATTGAACATCAGTGTTGAACAACTGAAATTAAAGCACACATTGCTTAAAACGAAAAGTCACATTTTTCTTAAATTAGTGAAAATAAATAACTTGCACTTTTGGAAACAATTTTATTTATAAAATAATAATAAATATTAAAAGTAGAAAATAAGCAGTATCTCTTCTAAATAAAATTACTCTTGTATATCCTGTAAATACTTTTTACTGTATAAATACTGCTTAAGCTCTCCATCGACATGTCGGAGGAATAACATAACGTAACGGAGCGGGGTCACCTGACTCCACACGCATGTTTTTAAAGGGAAAGTAATTGAAATAATTGACCTGGAAAAATTTGATCGATTATAGGTTCTGAATGTCGATTTCGATTACTTTTCGATTAATCGCCCAGCCCTACTAGATATCAGAGAACAATTTAAAATATTCTCTCAATGCATTCTATGGCACCTTTAAACAAAAATAATGATAACAATCATTACAACAGCTCTATTAATACATTTATTATAAAAATCACCTTTGCTCAGCAAGGCTGCATTATTTGTACATTAAAACACAGGCCTGATTCAAAAAGGAGGTCTTAATGGCCAAAGAATATTATTTTACTAACTTATTCATTTTAAGTTAAATTATGCTTTGCTGGTAGGTTATAATGTCTACTAGAATGTTTCAAATGTTCAGTGTTAAGTAAATATTTTTAAATTGTTGTTTTGTAATCGTTTTTTTTTTTAAAGCAAGACAAAACTGTAAAAAGCACATTTTGGCTACTTAATTTATGCAATGGTGAAAAAATTCCTAAAAACCATGTTCGGTAATCTGCCTTCATTTCGATGCATTCCTAATGTATATATCTGTAATGCGCAAACGTCACGTCACTTAACCAATTCATTAAACATCCACCATCTGTAAGCACTTGAAGGCACTACAGGCACTTAACAATTCAACTCAAAACAATTCGTATCTGATGGATGTTTCACGACACCACAATGATCCAAAATGAACTACAGATGAAAAGCGGATTGCTGAGTGGCATACTAATGCTTCGACGGCCACTTGCCATCGGTTTACATCCACACAAACTTCACTGACGTCGCACAGGCAGCAGCTCCCTGTGAAAAAGTCAGCACTGGCTGGCTTCCTGTTGGCCCATCTCTGGTATCAAAAGAGCCGGCCACATACACACAGAGCCTCATTTGTGAAGAGGCAATGTGACTCCAAATATGTCATCTTTATTGTCAAACTCATTTAGGAGATCTCGTTTCAAACACAACAACAAATACAGGGGATTTCCTCAGCTATCTGGCCCAGTCTGGTCAGCGCTGATGAGATTTTTAGTGGTAGGGTTTAACTCATGGCAGGAAGAGACCAAGTCGTTCCCACTAGGTAGTAGATTTGTGGAGTCCAGACGACGTCCAGGTGGTTAAAGTTAGACCCTGGCGGTTGGAGTACATGTAAAAGTTATTTCTACATGTGTTTGTGTTTTGCGCATTTCTTTACTGTGCGCGCTCATTACTGTTTCTTTGGTTAAGTGCGTCTGCAGTGTGTCGAGGTGTTGCATAGCAAGAGATTACTGCTTAATGAGTCTGCTTAAAAAACACACCCACACACATACAAACACGAACACACACAGGGATGATGATAAAACTCCTTTAACTATGAGCAGTTTTCTGTTGTGTGAAATAAGACAGGTTATTTTCAGCTTTTTGACAGTATTCACTCAATCAATGTATCCGATATTTGCTCTGAAATGGATTAAATTGTTTTGGTGTTGTTTTTAAAGGCTTGTTAAACTAATTAAGGCATGTTTTCCACTTTTCTTTCATTAAAAGAACAAAAGAATAATCACATTGGTAACATTAGTTAACATATTACCTAACATGAATGAACCATGAACAGTGCATTTATTATACTGTATATTAATCTTTGTTCATGTTAGTTAATAAAAAATGCATTAGTTTGTTTGTTCATGTTAGGTCTCAGTGCATTAACTATTGTTAACAAACACAACTTGTCAATTTAATAATGCATTAGTAAATGCTGAAATGAATCAAGATTATGTAGTTAACTAATGTTACTTAATGAACCTTATTGTAAAGGGTTATCAAAACATTTAATCATTTTCAATTAAGTGCACCAAAAATCAATGCAAAATGCACTATTTACCTGTAAGTAATTTCACATACATGATTACTTAAATTCACAGAATTTAACTGATAAATGTAAATGTATTAAACCTTGCAAATCTAAATGCATTTGGTTCCAGCTGAAGTTGAATTCAACACATTTTGTCCCAAGTCTCAGATTGGAAAATTGTCTAACTAATACTAGTGTTGCCACGATACCAAAATTGACACCCTATACGATACCTGACTAAAATATCTCGATACTACTACTAAACCGATACTATGACCAAAACATAGAACGACAGGTAAAGTAAATAAATAATAGATGCAGATCCAGATGGAGCTTATAGTTATTTTATTTATTTAAAAATAAAAATACAATAATAAATATCACATGCCAGTGCCACTAAACAGGTAGAGATCTTTGCAACTTTGATAAGAGCTAAAAGGATAAAGCCAAATCTTATTTCATGATATAACAATTTATATCATGATATAGTCAATTTTCGTTATTTTATTTTTGTTATTAATAATAAGAACATAGATGCAAGTAAAAAACTAAAAGACAAATACACCAAAGACACATGAAATAAAGAGGGCACTATAAAATTAGTTTATTCCCAATTCTGTTTTAATTTTTCCAAACTCATTTCAATTTTTCTAGACTCCATTTTAAAATTTATTTTTTACATTTAAAAAAATCTTAATCAAAAAGCATGTCTAATTAATTGAAATCATTAAAACGTACACAATTTAACAGCTAATTTTAAAAGTTTAAGAAAAATTTCATTTTAAAAAATGTTTTAATATTTTTCTCAAATTCAGTTTTATTTTGATCAAATTCTGTGAATCTGTTTTCTATTAATTACTTTAAATTTTAATTAAACATGTCTAATTAGTTCATAAAGATCAATTCGATTTTATAAAGAATCATTTTTTTTACAGTTTTCTTGTAAACAAATTCTGCTAAATACTTTTTTTCTAATAAATATTCCTTAAATATGATTTGAATAATATTTAATAAATATTTTAAGAATACTATAATTACATTAAGTAATATTTCTATCAAGTTAAACCAAACTTTTATTTTGACGGGTTGCTGCCTTTACGTTTCTGTTTGTATATCATACGAGAATGGGTTTTCTCAAAAGTAACGGTAAAATGCTCATGAACTGATGCTCACAGCAGATCTAAAGATTATGTTTATGTGTTCATGTATATTGAAGTGGCAGAGGATGAAAACACTGTGAGTGTAGATATACAGTAAAACCAGTAAATCAGTGTTATACAGTAAATTGTTTTTATGACTGGATCCCGCAATTCCGTCTACATTTTCCGCTTCGCTTTAATCATAGGACCCTAAATAAACACTGTTAATACAGCTCTTATTAACCTTTTTAGTACCGATATATCATGCAACACTAACTGATACACTCTTAATGCACATACGGCCCAATAAAAAGTGCCATTTTGTCCATAGTGCAAAACATTCCAGTATTCACTGTTGCATCTTATTCACTTGAACTTCCATTAAATTCATCAAAAATACACAATATGCATGCTAATATTCAATAAATCACCAAATGTGTTAAATAACACACAACTGAAATACAGATTATTTCATTAAAATAGATCTGATCACGGAAAAAAGCAACTTCTGCATTATGGAACAAGTACTAGCTGAAACTTTTGTGCTTTCTAATCCTCAAACTTTGTACGTAGTTTTTCAAAATATCACAGAGCATTTTATGATACATTTATGGTGATTCTGCATTCTTGTTTTATCCATTGCCTATTCAGCTACAAATATAGCGTCCAGCACAAACTTTAAAATTTCTGTTTGTTTTTTGAGAAAGAAAGGAACTCATACTGTTTTGGAACAACACTGGTAAATAATGACCGAATTTTCATTTCCGAGTGAGCCATTCCTGACTAAACTGAACAAACCGCCAATTACTCAAGCCAGCCCATAGCTACTTTATTTTGGTCCCAGACTTGTGTCTCTCTATCTTTCACTGTGAGTTCAGATGTAATCCGCTCTACATCGCGGCCCCAGGAGGATCACATGGGAGCGGAGATTCACACACACAGCTGGAGGACCCCATGGAGCGCTGCAGCCTGGGTTACTCTGAGCTCTCCACCCAGAAAGTCAGTTTATTAAAAATACATTACCCAACCCGCCCGTCATAATTCAGGCCTATGCTTTCAATCCGTCGGGGGTGGATCTGAGCGAAGAAGTCTTAAATAACAAACCCTATACACACACACGCATGCTGACGCTCCCTCATATAAATACTAAAGCAGTTGCGCGGGCACACGCGCTGCTGATCAGTCAGGCGGAATATTGAGTTGCCCAAGATCTAAAATGATGAGACTCATTTTGCATCCTTTATTTACCAGCATCATAAATTGAAGCAATAGACAGGAAAAAAAAAAGAGAGAAACTATACGCTCTAATTGCTTTCTGTCATGGCTGGAAGACAGTGTGGAGGAATTAATTTCTAAATGAGTAACTGGTATGATCCCAGCAACGGCTGGGCTAAACTTTAACAAACTGAAATAAAGAACTGCGTATACATCTGATTTTACTTGCATGTTCTGGGATTTACCAATAATTTTGGGGAGCACGACGAGGAAAAAAACCAAAAAGAACGTCACTTTAAAATAAAACAGGCCCTGCTTTCCATTCTAACAATGGTATATTCAACAGCACACATGGCAATTAGCCATGACTCGGATCCGTCAGGCATACCATGTGTGTGCGGTCACGTCTCAGAGCGAGTCGTCATAAAAGTGTTCCCCCAGCTATCCCACAATCCCACCTTGTACCGTCTCCTTTATTATTCCTCCCATCCTTTATGATGTCACCACTGCAGACTTTTGCGGTAAGAAAGGACTCGAAGGACCCCGATCCATCTTCCAGAGGAGTTTAATCTCGTTTGTAACATTAGGAATAAATCACATTACTGTCTGTGGAGCAGAGTTTCAAGCATGCGGAGGGTCTATGGAAAACACATATGTGAGATGCAAGATAGAAGCAGTGCAATTAATTATCATTAAGGCAAAATGTCAAGAGGAGGAACTGGGCTCAGAGTCAGTGGCCCCCCTACCCGACATCACCCGTATCCACCCTCCAAATCGGGTGATACACACACTTTCACATATGAACCATGCGGCTGTGTGTCACATTAATTTGACCCTGGGCTAAAACATGGCAAAGAAATAATTGCCTCTAAAGCAAGATAACTACCAAGCTGTGACACTGAGTCAATTTCATTTAAGTGCTCTATTTTTCTTCTTCTTCAGATGCAGGACGTTGCTCTATACCATACATCTGAAAATGGATTTTTCTTCCTTGAAAGTAAGAGTAAAGAAATTCAAATTTACAATTACACTGATTAAGCGGAACCCCGACAGCAGCAGATAAAAGCATCGTAAGCTTTGGAAGAAATTCTATCAACCTTACTTTTTAATTAAATTCAATTTACTCTATTTTCATTGCGGGTTATTGTTGGTCCACTTGCAAAAACACTGAAATCTCCTGTGCGATCTAGAACAGCCAATCAAGTAAGCAGACATTTCCATAGAAACTGAGAGAAAGAGGAGCTCTCGTCCCGCGAATAAGTGACTTTGAGGATGCAACAGGCAGATAGAGACAGCAGGGCTGCTCTGTCTTCGTGGCATCACGACAACAGGCGTCAGGGCTCTAACTGAATACCAATATGCATTTTATTATGCACTATGCTTAAAAAAAATGAATATTTTTCAAAGAAAGAACAAACTACAAAACAAAAAGCACAACAAAGCAAACAAAAAAACACACAAAACAATAAAAAAAATCAAAACAACAAACCAAAAATCAAAAATCAAAACAATACCCTAAACACACAAAACAAAACAAAAAAAACAACAAATCAAAACACCCTAAAGACACAATACAGAACAAACAAAAACCCAAAAATAAAAAACAAAAAAAACACTATAAAAAACACTATAAAAGACACAAAACAGAACAAACAACAAACCAAAAATCTAAACAAAAACACTCTAAAGACACAATACAAAACAAACAACAAACAAAAATCAAAACAAAACACCCTAAAGACACAAAACAGAACAAACAAAACAAAAATCCAAATAAAACACCCTAAAGACACAAAACAGAAAAAAAACAACAAACCAAAAATTGAAACAAAAAACAACACCCTAAAGACAAAACAAACAACAAAACAAAAACAAAATACTCTAAAGACACGAAACAGAAAAACAATAAATCAAAACACAACAAAAAACAAAAAAATCTAAACAAAACACTCTAAAGACACAAAACAATCAACAAACCACAACAAAACACCATAAAGATACAAAAAGAACAAAGAAAAAAAAAATATCAAAACAAAACACCCTAAAGACAAGTTAAGAAAAAAAATGTTTTCAGTTTTAGCTATATCAGTGACATAAAACAGGAAGTTTGGGTGTGACATATCAAAGGGAAACATTCTTTTTTTAAATAACCAAATAGCCAACAGGCTTTAGTTATGTCACAGATATGCATCATGACTTACAGCTAGTTGTCTGCACGTTTATTGGGGAGGGGGAGTATTTGATTGGACAAAAATCTATGTAGTGCAGGATGCGTCAACAATATTTGTGGTCAGTTTTCTTAGGGGAGAAAAGGATGTAAATCTGAAAATGCTGTTTTGTCAACTTCTAGGAGTACGGTATTAGCCGTCAGAGGTAACACAGATGTATTAAACCCCATAGGATTTCAAAATTTCACAGGATTTTTAACACAATGAAACAATTGTTTTTTTGTTTTTTTTATAAGAAACGTCTGTATAATAACACACATCTCCATTTTTGACACAATATGCTGCATTCCCAGCCACTGTCCACAGCTTAATGTCCATTGTTACTAATGCTGCTGTCCAGTGGCGAAAACATCTAATTTCTGTGTCAAACACAAATGAAGAAGGTTATTACCATAGCAACCATAATCTCTTTTCGATGATCTCATCTTTTCAGTTCCTCTTAAGCAGCATCTAGTCATCAACAGAAAGCAAAAATCAGGATACGGATTCTACAAGGAAGCGCTGAATATCAAACGAGAAAGTGCGGAACGTAGGCAGCGTCTCACAAGAGATTCAACCTTTAATGTAAACAAGAAGTGAGGAGACATCTTTAGAGACTGAAATAAAATCAACAGGCCTGCCAGAACACAGGGCTTTCTTCAGAGGGTGTGTGTGTGTGTGTGTGTGTGTGTGTGTGTGTGTGTGTGTGTGTGTGTGTGTGTGTGTGTGTGTGTGTGTGCGCGTGTATGGAACGGCATACTAATCTCCTCCCATCCTCAAAGTGCAAGAGGAAGAAGATAAAAAAAACCGAATACTGCCACTGCAACGCTAAGGCCTTTGAAGGAGGCGTGGACTGCCAAAAACTGTCTCCGTACAGATGTCCGGGAACGTCGATCTGTGCTACGCCCAATATTCCACTAACTTTGAAATATCAGCATGCAAAAGAAAAAAGGGGGGAAAATAATAGCAAAGAGCACTTGAAAAGAATACGATGGTGTTCCTCATTAAAATGTGTGGAGATAGCCAGGTTTTATGATTCTGGAGATTCAAGGGAAGGATATTTGAAAAGCTGCACAAAAGGTAGAAAATTATACCTCATCAACTTTCATTAATATTTCACTGTATCTTATTACATCTATATCTTCATACTAAATGACTGTTGTGCGTTAAACACAAGATTTAAAGTAGACGGACCTGCAGGGGATGATTTCGATCCTACGTGTTTGTGGTGAAATCATCCAACCTGGAAACATGCAACTCATACACAACTCTGTGACAGGAAGTCCCCTCACCTTAAGCGAAGTGTCGTTTCAGTACGTGAGAGGGAAAAAGTACAAAACTGACAGAGAAGCGTCAGAGAGAGAGAGACAGTGTGTTTGTGGAGTAAGGAGAGAGGAGGGGTTGGCGTGTCAAAAATAAAGCACTTTTCCCATAATTCTCTTCACCCCGTTTTCCTTCCATGAGGCAGCTTGTGAAAGGGTGACGTGCTCAATAAGAAGGGGCCGTGACTAACTGCCTCTCTGTGACTTTTTTTTTCCCTTTTTTACGTGGCATGTCAACGGTACACAATACAACCAACACAACCCCCCTTCATGTTTATTCATGAGAACTCATTCACATCAAAGACGCAACACCAAAAACTGTTGCCTTTAGCAATGTTGGCAAGGTTTTAACCCACCTCCCCAACTCGTCCCCCCCTCTGCTTCTTCTCTTAATCAACTGAACTCAAGTCAAACTGCAGTACATGTGGACCTGTTGCACTCAACCTAAACATGCTTGACAGATATGCCAAAATGCCATCATAAAGAGTTTCACATAATTTGAATATAAAGGAAACTGCTACAAGGCTTCATTGACCAGCACTAGTGATTTACTAGACATCAAAATGCTAAATATTGGTTGAATATTTTCTTATCGTATTACCATTTGGAAGTCATGGCTCAGCAAGTCTTTTTTTCTTTTTTATCGCATCTAAAATACATTTTTATTTACATAATATATGTGTGTGTATACTATGTAAATTTATTGTGTATATATAAATATACACAGTATAAATTTAGAAAAAATGTACTTATATTAATATAATGTATTTATATTAATATAAATGGTGTGTATATATATATATATATATATATATATATATACACACAAATATTTTGAAAACAAAAACTTTAATTTTGGATGTGATTGATCGCAATTAATCGTTAAACTGCCCTACTTCCTATTCCTCAAAGCGTCCTTTAAAAAAAACTATCATGGTCTCCACCGGAAAAAATTCAACTTTAATAATACAAATGTTTCTTGTGCACCAAATTAGCATCTTAAAATGATTTTAGAAGAATCTGGTGACACTGGAATAATGGTTTCTGAAAATTCAGCTCTGTCTTCAGAGGAATAAATTACATTTTGACAGTGGAATAGTCAAATAGAACCATTATTTTAGTGTAATAATAAAGTGTATAAAGTGTAATAATATTTTTTAAATATTACTCTTATTCCTGCATTTTTCATCAATGCAGCTCTTGTAAGCATAAGAGACTTCCTTTATGAAACATTAAAAAAAATCTTGTAAATTACATTATTTTAAAACATTAGAACAGTATAACATCCATGTGCATGAACATGGATATACGTGACCCTGGACCACAAAACCAGTCCAAATAATTTTTTGAATAACTGAATAAATTACAAGGTACAACTATTTGAAAATGTGGAATTTATGGGTGCAAAAACATCTAAACATTTAGAAAATCACCTTTAAAGTTGTCCAAATGAAGTTCTTAGCAATGCATATTACTAATCAAAAATTAAGCTTTTATATGTACTGTAGGTAATGGAACATGATTTTTACTTCATTTCAAAATTGATCATTTTGACCCATACAATACATTTTAAGATATACAAATACACCTGTGCAACTTAAGACTTTAAGAGTTTTGTGGTCCAAGGTCACATATAATATACAAAATGGCATGGCAAAAGTTGAGTTGAGTTTATGTCTATTACTTTTCCTCTTTTTTTTTTTTTTTTACACAATTCAATTCATATGAAAATAACACATAATACCTGTCAGCAGTGATGTACCACATTTAATTTATTTTAATAACTACAAAATATTTTCAAGGGCAAGTCATTATTGTTAATTTTGTAATAAAGTTCAGCACTAATAAATAAAGAAAAATATCTTTAATATAAACGGAAAGTTTCCCCAAAACACTGCTGAACTTTATTACAAAATTAACAATCCACCCACTTGGTTTTCATTTCGAGAAATATTGGTCAACCTCTAACCAGCAACCTTTGAATTTCCAAGAAAAAGCTGTGATCAGAGTCGATTTTCAAATTAGCACGTGACCTTTCAGCACACAGACACCTTGTTCACAACTACCTGCTTAATTTGCAAGACCGAGAACCTTCTGGCCGGAGTGCCATTATACCAAAAAAGAAAAAAGCCAACTTTCTACCAAGCCTTTCCCAAATCTTTCTCCAATCGGCCTTCCAGTCAGGCAGTGGGGAAGGGGGGAGGAGCGGAGGCCCCTGTCTGAATGACCTGGCCTCTGTGCACTCAATCAGCGCACGCTAGAACCGGAGACAACAGAGAACAACTGCTTCCCTTAAGCTTCCTGTGATCACAGGCCCTGAGCTGCCAGAGAGGGGCAGGGATCACGCGCTCTAGAGAGAACTGCTGATAACAGGCTTCCGCCAACGCCACCGTGTGTGAGAGCGTGCGTGTACGTGTGTGTGAAAAGAGAGTGAGAAAGGAAGGAGAGACAGATGGGAAGAAAGACCTCATGGAACTTAAAGGACCTGAGAAATGGTTGCTTTTTTAAAAGTTTACATGAACTGCCGGTCACAACATGCTTTACTTCCTTAACGTGACATGTCCAAACGAAACAGGACATTAAAAGAAAAAAAAAGTAGGGCAGGACTTATTTATGCATTACGAACTGATTGGATGGAGAACAGTGGGCACTGTGTTCCACAAATTACTCCGATTAAATGAAAATATGCTAAAACATTGGCTAAATAACTTATTTGCTATTGCTTAACGTCACCCAAGAGACATCAACAGAAAAGGAAATTAGTTTCAAATGAAGAGCAAGTTTCGGCATTTTGAAGATAAAGATTATGGAGATAAATTAAAAATATTTTTGTGAAAAAAAAAAATCAAGACAAATTGTATTTATTCTCAAATTCTCATGACAATAATGCAAATAAAATTATGTTGCTACAAAATAATACAACAATTAACATAATTTAATATATTTAGTAATATATTCTTATTTTTTGTATTTTGATTTTAGAATGCTATTTGAGAAACAATTTTCGGAATAATCTTCATAAAAAGCGGAAAGTAAATAAATAAATAAATACATACATCCACCATTGTTACAAAATGTTAAAAATTATACAAATATTTCACTAAATAATCACTTTTTTGTATTTGGATTTTAGAATGCAATTTGAGAAACACTTTTTGGAATAATTTTACAAATGTACTTTTTAAAGAAAATAAAGTACGTTTATCCTTAAATTCTCATTACTATAATGCAAATAAATAGCATTATCATGCCGTTACAAAATAATGCAAATTATTCTACATTTAAGATAATTAATATATTTTTAATACAATTATGCAAAATATAATCTTTTTTTGTGTTTTGATTTTGGAATGCAATTTGAAAAACACTTTGGATAGCTGAATAATCTTCATAAAAAGTGGCAAGTAAATAAATCATAAAAAGTCATCATAAAAACAGCACAACTATTCATTGCCAAACTTGATTATGGATAATGGAAATTAAAAACATTGTTTGAAAACTAAAAACATTTTTGAAAGCGAAAAAAAAAGAAAAAAAAAAGCATACATTACTAATATTTTTGCGCTGTCACATTATTTTAAAGAAAAGAAAGTACATTTATCCTTAAATTCTCATCACTATAATGCAAATAAATAGCATTATCATGCCGTTACAAAATAATGCAAATTATTTTACATTTAAGATAATTCATATATTTTTAATACAATTATGCAAAATATAATCTTTTTTTGTATTTTGATTTTGGGATGTAATTTAAAAAACACTTTGGATATCTGAATCTTTATGAAAAGTGTGAAGTAAATAAATAAATGTATAACTAATTAAATCCTAAAAAAGTCATCATAAAACAGCACAACTAATTAATGGCCAAACTTGATTAAATATTATGAAAATAAATATAGTTGATAGTTTGATCATGAAAACTATTTTTGAAAGTAAAAAAAACAAAGCAATGAAAAAAGTATGTTACTAATATTTTTGCATTGTGACATTATTTCCAAGAAAATAAAAGTACATTTATGCTCAAATTCTCATTACTATAATGAAAATAAATAGCATTATCATGCAATTTCATACAAATAAATTAAGATTTGAGATCATTAATATATTTAGTACTATATACCTTAAGCAAAACAAAATCTCTTACTTGTATTTTGATTTTAGAATGCAGTTTGAGAAACACTTTGGATAGCTGAACAATCTATGAAAAGTGCAAAGTAAATAAATACATTTTAAATAATAATACAAGAAAATAAAAGTACATTTATGCTCAAATTCTCATTACTATAATGAAAATAAATGGCATTATCATACTGTTGCAAAATAATACAAATAAGTTAAGATTTGATATAATTAATACAATTAGGGATGCTCATTTCGGTTAATTTTCCTGACCGACAACCACTGCTCGTCATCCGAACATTAACCGTTAACTGATAAAATTAGAATAATAAATTAGTTTAAAATAAAAATAGAATGCACGAGTATCTGTGATGATACATTAAAAATACAAGCAAATGTTTTATTTTAACGTGCAAACAGCAGCATACAGAGCAACAACAAAAACTGTATTGACATATACTCAAATTATCACGCATCAGCAGCGGTTCTGAGAACAGAGAAAATCTGAATGAAAAAAAAAAGAATAATATAAATAGGCCTACACTAAATATGTATAAATTAAATAACTAGCTAATTAAGATGACAAAACTAAAACACACTGAATCCTTTTATGCGCTTTGAAGAACTGTACCGGTCTTATTCTTCTCGTCGGACATAAAAATATATAGCAGGCCAGCCAATACCTCAGTGGGCCTAGTTTTTAACATGTCCACATGCTGTACGGATAGGCAGGACCGCTGCCTGTTAACTCTTAGATCCGCGAAAAAAACACCATCACAAAAACCCTTTCAATTTGCGGTTCGGGACTTCCATCCACTGTCATATGCGTGTGGAGGAGCGCGTGTTTTACAGCGTTCAGCAATAGCCAATCACAGACATGTATGTTGATTTGATTATCACTGTGGCCAATCAGAGGAGGCTATGTTACAATCCACTCACCAACCAAAGTGCCGGTTTCAGTTTTGCTGATTTCTACACTTTCGCAAACTCTCTTATTAAAACTAAGAAAGTGTTGGCATTATATAAATAAGAGATTAATTGTGCAGTGTAAAGGTTATTTTATTACTTTTTAATAACTTTATGAGATTGCGATGAACTCTAGGATGAGTGATAGCTTTCCAGTGATTGTAACGGGAGCGCCTATTGCGCACTTTATAATTCATTCAGAATTTGAATACATTCACTCACGGATTCACTCTCTGATAACCCAATAACGCCACTTGCCATTGAGTTGCATATACTACATCTGTTTACTAAGTAAAGGTGAAGCGAAATATGTCTGTACAGCCACACTGCACGTGTCGACGCGCGCGTGAGTAAACAGATAACTTACAAATAGCATTATTTCTTTCACCATGCAGCAAACGTAAAAAAAAAAAAGAATAGAAAAAAACCCTTTTAAACCATTTAACTGATAGTAATAATCGGTTAAAATTCTTACTGTCGGTTAACGGTTAAACGGTCAATATGAGCATCCCTAAATACAATGTATTTTTTTTTTTTTTAAATATATTTAGTACTATATACCTTATGCAAAACAATCTCTTGTATTTTGGTTTTAGAATGCAATTTGAAAAACACTTTTTGGATAGCTGAAAAATCTTCATAAAAAGTCAATTCAACAATCATAAATAAATAAATGATAAGCAAAAAACAGCACAACTAATTAATTGCCAAAACTATGCAAGTAGCCTTTCTAAGTCTGAAGAAAAATAAAAATCCTGCAGTTCAGAAAGCAAATCACACCACACATGTGATACTTGAAGCAGAGCTGTAGTACCCATCTAAAAATAAATTTATTAAGCAACAGGAAAAGTTAGACGTGATTGTTCATTGCACAACGTGCTACCCGAGGCACTGATGAGAAATCACTTCTGCTCGGGTTCCTCTGTTCTCCCCCTGCTCTTGCCTGCGCTGGGCCGCTCTCCTCTTTTCACACTCCTCCGTTTATGGAGTAGCAGAAGCACCTCCTGCTCTGTGATGTTTTTTAACTTTCCCATGAAGGACTAGCAGACAGTTAAAACGGCCCTGCAGGCAGAACAATAGCTTTAATTTCCTTCTCTGCACCTTGATGATTGAAATGGTTATGAGGTTTTTACGAGCTGACATCTCCCCGATGTCCTACCCAGGAGGAAACGGCTGATTGCAGCCCACCAACGTGGAGTCACTCTGAGACGCACCTTCAGATAAGATATCCAGAGATTTCAGACGAGTTGGGATGATTGAACACTGAGTTTAACAAAAAGCAAGCCGAACAGGTAAAAAAGTTTGAAATAAAGTTGATTCTCCTCCCGAGCTGCAATGATATCTTTTACTATTCAAAGCAAGCCGTTGCAGCTACAGTGTGAAACCAACAGTAAACCACAGCCTGAGATGCATTTCCCCTCTGAGTTAAAAGCACAAAACGTTGCGACACACCTCAGGCTTCTCTAAAGTGACACTCACAATCTCATTATAGGACTCTAGCCATTTTAAACAGCCTACCTGACTTTCTACAAAACAAACAGAAAAAGCTGAGTGAATAAAAAACGAGACTGAGAGTATATGCGTTTCATCACAAGCAAATCTTAAAGTAAAAGTCTAAAAATAACTTCAAAGCTTAGGGTCTTCGCTTGAGTAAAAGCTACAGGAACGCTCCGGGTTCAAGTCAAGTTAAGCTCGAAGCAAGAAAACCATTATGATTTGTCTCTGAATTTAACTACAGACTTAATCCATGAAGATACTATGATAGAAATTCTTTACAATCACTTACGTCGTGATCATGTAAAATCTGTAAACTTCTATATTTTTAACTGCCTTTGTTTTTTAAAGTATGGATTCATTAGTTCTATTTTAAATGTGGTAACCAACATTACACCAAAAACGCACAAAACTCGTACTGAACCTGAAACATCCCTTTAAGAATTTGACACTGGTTTGACTGAATGTGAAAAGCCAAAGGTTGGCGTCTGCCACATCGTTTACAAAATGTCACTTGCCGAGGAAATCTTTTCTAGCCGCTGTAGGAAAGAAAAAAAAAAACAACCCATTATATTCAACACATTGCCCAGAGAACCAAACCAGAGGAAGATCCTGGTGACAGCGAGGCCTGTTTATTAGAGTCTCTCTGGAGAGATTCCAAACGTGATCAGATGTGATTAGCCACAGTTAAGCGCTGTTTGAGAAAGTCAGGTATGTCACCAGGCATCTCCGATGAAATATTTGCGCATAATCATGTGTGGAAAGACTCGCTTAACATACCAATAAGGGCTTTAACCTTGAGATGTGTCTTGTTGAACATTACAAAAGCTGCTGATGCTTAGAGTCAAGGCACAGGGAGGGCCTTTGAACACGTGTAGCTCGCAAACAGTTCAAATAAACCTTCTTCACACAGACAATATTCTTTGTTAGTTGCTACTTGTTTGTATCTCCACCCTTGTACACAAACGATGTTACCTGGGACACTACCAACTGCCTAAATAAACACATTTCAGTTTTTTCACCACTGCCAAGATTAAAAAAGGAGTTTGAAGCATCAAGTCGTATATGCCGTACAGTATTTTCTATATAAAGGGAAGCAGTTTAACCACACTGGTTGTACAAGATTCCTCTATTTGCTTAGTACAATAATTCTCCTTTCAAATGCCATATAGCCTTGGGACTGATTAGTCATCAGAGCTGTTTGATAGAAACAACCACACCCTCTGATACCATCTGTGATCCTTATGCAAAGACTTACCTGCCTGTCTCTCTCATCATGGGAACTCTGTCTCATTCTACGCTTAGTGAAGCAGAACAAATTTCTGTGCTGCAATGCACTAATATTTACTGAAAAAGTACCGGAACTTCTCATAAAAAGAAATCGAAAGCAGAGGCAAGATGGCCTGAAGGCAGAAAAACATACCACACCGTTTGCTCTCGACTGGGTCTTGAGCTATTCGTACTATTAGCAGAAAGGGCACCCCAAACAAGACGCCTGGAGTAAACTGAGGACAGAGATGATACCTTAGACATGCAGAGGTCTGAAGTCACCGCTATCTATAACACAAACTGTCTGTCACACTGGCTTTTTACCATGAGAAGTAGGCCACATATCATTAGACTCGGTCAACGTGGCCCGCTCAAGACAGGAACGCTCCTTCAGGAGTGCTTGATCACCTGCAATGTGAAAGATAGGTACAATACTGGGAGATATGGAGGTCAAAAGTGCTGAGGTATTGACTAAAAAAAGCCAGTCCTAAAATAAGAAAATAGTTCTCTAATTTTAGTACAAAGTACTTAGTTTGGTACAGAACACAAAGCAGCTGGGTTTCTGCCCATGTATTTCTATGCAAATTTTGGGAAATTGCATTAAAATAGAATGCAAATTTAAATGGTTTACAGAATGTGAATAAAAAGCTTACATGCTCACTTAAGGGGGATACATTTTTATTCAATAAAACCACATGCACAAACCACAATGAAAACACATTTACCAAATAAATTCCTAGATGTGTATCAAAGTCATGGGACTAAAAATTTGCTTAGGGAGAAAAAAAATAGTAATATATCATTTTACAGCATCTCAAAAATTGCTCTAGTTATTCTGAGTAACATAATTGTGGCACACACAAAATTAAGTTAGCATTTTTATTAGTTTTTCTTTTTAGTTATCTTTTATTTTATTTCAATGCTGTCAAATTGATTGATCGCAATACAATGTTGCTCAAAAGTTTGGGATTAGTACGATTTTTAATGCTTTTACCAAAAGACTTTTCTTCTTATTAAGACTGCGTTTATTTGATTCAAATACATTAAATTTAATTTAATTTAAAATAGTGCACTTTAAAGTATAATTTATTCCCGTGATCCAAAGCTGAATTTTCAACATCATTACTCCAGTCTTCAGTTTCACATGATCCAGAAATCATTCTAATATGCTGATTTATTATCAATGTTGGAAACAGTTGTGCTGCTTAATATTGTTTTGGAACCTGTGATACTTTTTTTCAGGATTCTTTGATGAATAAAATGTTAAAAAGAACAGCATTTGTTTAAAATAGAAATCCTCTGTAACATAATATACACTATCTTTCAAAGTTTGGAGTCAGTCTTTTTTCTTTCTTTCTTTCTTTTTTGAAAAAAAAAACTAAATTTTAAATTTAAATCTTTTATTCAGCAAGGATGTGTTAAATTGATTAAAAAAGGTGATAGTAAAGACTTATATTGTTAGAAAAGATTTATATTTTGAATATACGCTGTTCTTTTTAACTTTTTATTCAAAGAATTTAATGATTTTTTTTTTTAAATCTTACTGATCCTAAACTTTTGAGCGGCAGTATATTTAGTGCTGTCAAATGATTAATCGCATCCGAAATAAAATTTTGTTTACAATATGTGTGTGTACTGTGTAAATTTATTATGTATAGATAAATACATACATGCATGTATATATTTAAAAGAATATGTTGTTTATATATTAAGAATATTTATAAATAATATAAATTATGTGAACATTAATATATACATGTAAATATTTTCAAAATATACACTGTATGTGTGTGTGTGTGTGTGTGTGTGTGTGTGTGTATTTATATATGCATAATAAATATACACAGTATACACACATAACAAAAAATTATTTTGATGCGATTAATCGTGATTAATTGTTTGACAGCACTATTATATATGATTTATATTATACATAAATATAATCATAAATATTACATGTATTTCCTAAATACACACATGTATAATAAATTTACAAGGTACACACACATATATTATGTAAACACAAACAGGACTATTTTATTTTATTTATTATTTTTTTCTCTTTTTTTGGTAAATATGTACTTACATATTTAGTTATTATTAGATATATCTACCTGAAACAATGCACTGGTTATTTTAATGTTTGTTGACAATACTTGGAGACTACGTGACACTGCATTAATATAATTTGCTCACATTTACATTAGCATTTAACTTTTAAATAAGTGTGTTAAATTGCATCTATTACTGTGGGACCAAAATTGATAATACTGAAATTTTGATATCAATTCAACCCTATGGGCTTTTGCAACCCCTGTCTCACACATGAGCTGTAGGCTTTGTTTGAGAAGGTGAAATGTTGCTTTCTTCCTCTGTAGCAATGTCTTTGTCAGAGAAAAGGTCAGGTAATAATGTCTGTATGCGCATATGTGCGGTTTTCACATGCGCTAGAGTGCCATAATTGGTCTCACTGCAATTGTGTACCTGTATAAGAGCAAATATTACACATTTCCTCTCAATATAATGGCTGTAAAGCCTGTACATGCAAGTGCATGTGAGTGCTCGCAAAAGTATGACTGTTTGCTCGGGAGCTCTTACGTTTTAGCCTGTGTACAATAATTCTCTACCTTGAGTGCAGCACTTGGGGCTCGGATCAACGTCGACATATCAGCACAATTGACAAACCCAATCCCGACGCCTACACAAACGCCTGGCTCTCCGCTTAACAGCTTTCTATAGAGTCATCGGCCCAGTTAGCTATAGAATGCAGGTCATAGCACGCAGATTTACGGCACAGCTATACTGCATGGGAAATCTGAGTGCCATTTAGGTGCCAGAAAAGTGGTAACGTAAGGTGTCAGATTTGGTCACGGAGTGCAAATCTAGAGTAGTCAGGGTTTCCGTATGATGCAAGGAGAAGATAATTTGAAATAGTTATGAAATTGTTGTACAGTTTATAAATGAGAAGGAAGGTGAGCAAAAGTGGGCCTCACTTTAGACAACCGGCTTCTTTATTAAACAACTACAGGACAAGAAACGATCGCCCAAATAATGCCCTACATTGGAATGAAGTTTAGGTAGCAGGACGCAGGAGGTGCTGAAGCGAATCACAGTTGTATTGTTACCACATTCTTTCCAGCCTGGTGTCACTGGCTCAGTCCTGCACCGTCCAACTGTCCGCTTAAATCTTCCCTCCCAATGCCGCAATTGGCAAAGCCGAGGCGATAGAGCACTAAAAGCTGCTTGGCTCCAGTTCGGCCGTCCTGACCGCCTCCAAGTCAACCGGCCCCGACGTATAAATAAGAACAATATCAGATAAGTCTTGCAGGAAGCCTATAAACATTTACATTCTCTTTCAAGTGCTGTTTATGGATATTTTATCTCCTATCTGGAAGTCGAAGACATGGTGAAAAAAGACTGCGACCTGGGGAGGAATCCGAGGCAAGTGGTGAATCAAAAAGGCAGCAGGCCCTGACAGGGACCCAGGCCCATTGACCATAATAGGTGTTGAGTGTGGCGGCCTCCACAGATGAGGAACCAGCTCCTTAGGCCTGCCAGAAGAGTTATGAGATGGTGCGGGTAGTGATGGGGAGGGGAGGGATGCCTGGTAAGCTACTAATTCTATATCTTCTTATGACAAAGATGAAGTACAGCCAGCAGAGTTCAGTCTGGGAGACGGGGAGAGGGAGCTTGTAGGACTCACTAGTGTTGTGTTTAACAGAGTGGGCCCACTCCTGTCTTCCTGTCCTCCAGCCTGATGCCTATCTGAGGCTGAAGTCTGACCACAGACAGTTAGCGTCTGCTTTGCTACGCCTGAAAGATATGCGAAAAATTTTGTGATTACTTTTTTGCGCCCATTAACCATAGATTGCTTTTTAAGGTCTGTCCATGAGCAAAAGCATGCAATAATGGGAAGGTTACCAAATGAGTAGCCAAATGATTCAGCTGGACATATGATCACAACATGACAGGTGAACAGCTATGTAAAATAAAGCTTTTAGAATTAAAGTCTTCATCTCATGTAAGAGTAATATTAACTTCTTTATTTTCAAAATTCTCTACTACTTGTTACATTTTTTTTTGGCGTGTCAGCATTAACAGCCTTATGCCTGAACATGCATTTCACGTTTTTAGTTCTGATTTTCATCTTACTTTCAGTTAATGGAGTTTGACAACAAATTTGAGGCAAAATCATTGCTCATTCATGTGAGTGATGAGTGCTACTATCTAAGAGAAACGCTGATGCGTCACTGATACCTGAGAGATAGCTAGCAGGTTAAATATCTAGACCTGTCTGTGATTTAAGTCAAACTTGGCAATGACAGACAGTTGTGTGAAAAGGACAGCGACCCAATGACTCTAAAAACAAGGGTGAAATTACAGGGATAATACACCCAAAAATGAAATAATTTACTTAGGCTCATGTTATTGCCTAACCTTTTCTTCTCAACACAAAGGAAGATATTTTAAAGAACGTTGGCAACAAAACAGTTTTGGTTTTCACTGGCTGGCATCATACGGAGAAAAAAAAAACACTGAGGCGTTTATCAAAATATCTTTTTCTGTGTTTCACAGAAGAAAGTCATAAACTTTTGGAATGACATGCGAGGGAATAAATGTGACCCTGGACCACAAAACCAGTCTTAAGTAGTATGGGCACATTGTAGCAATGGCCAAAAAAATTGTCTTTTATGCCAAAAATCATTAAGATATTAAGTAAAGATCATGTAAAGATATTTTATAACTTTCTTACCGTATACATTTAAAAAAAAATGTTATTAGTAATATGAATTGCTAAGAACTTAATTTGGACTTTAAAGGCGATTTTCTCAGTATTTAGATTTTTTTTTTTGCACCCTCAGATTCCAGATTTTCAAACAGTTGTATGTCGGCCAAATATTGTCCTATCATAACAAACCATACATCAATGGAAAGCTTTCAGATGATGTATAAATCTCAGTTTTAAAAAGTCGACCCTTATGACTAGTTTTATGGTCCAGGGTCACAAATATCTAGACCTGCGATTTAGTGTTTTGACAGTAATCCAATGACTCCAAATGCCATAGTGTGAAAATACAGGTATAATACACCCTAAAATTAAATAATTTACCCTCATGTTGTTTTAAAATTGTATAATCTTTTCTTCTCAACACAAAGGAAAATATTTTGAAGAATGTTGGCAGCAAAACAGTTTTAGTTTCCATTGACTGGCATCATATGGACCAAAAAAAAACATTTATCAAAATATCTCCTTTTGTGTTCCACAGAATAAAGTCAAGTCTTTTGGCATGACATGCGAGGGAGTAAATGACAGAATTTTCATTCATAGTCAAAAAATACCGTGATGCAGCACTATAACAGCCAATTAGAATACATTTGACATTTGTCCATAGGAGAATCACTTTTATCATTTGATGCTTTATTGTTAGGGTACAATATAAAATGTGTTGCTTAAAGCCTGAAATCAACCGAAAGTTAAACACTACTAGCACAAGATAAAAAAAACCACACACTATAAATTACATCTTTTATCATTTTAAGAAAACCCTACTAGAAAAACTCAACAGTATAATTTGGAGTTTGATTATGCGACATCTAAACCTATCTTAGATCATCAAGTACACAATCTGGACATCTGAGAGACATGAACTTCAGTCTGAACAGAGCGAGCCAAATCACAGCAAACAGTAGCTGTGCCACTCTGGACGGCCTCAGTCCTCCCCACAACATGAAACTACAAGAAGCTCCCACATTCACCTGAACCCTTCTAATCTGCAAAATAATGGCGCTCTTACACTGAGGTGCATCCTTGCCTGACGTGATGCCTTTTGTCTCCTCCTGTGTTGTGACAACACTTACATTTGTAAATTGCCCTCCTTGTAGAGGATAAACATCTGATAGCCACAGGAGAAGGGGGTTGGGGAGTGTAACAAGCCTCTGGGACTTCCTCTAAACAAATGGAGAGATCTTTAGAAGGCTACTGTTTGTGTTTGCCAAAGACACGGCCAGGATACATGAGGCTCCTGTCAATGGCCTCCAGGCGCTATTCAACTACGCTAAGGCTGGCCAACAGGGTGCTTCTGAGAGGGTCTGAGGGGAGAAGATCGCAAATGTTGCAGAGAGTTATTGCAGGTTAAAGTAGCTGCATTATTGTATCTGAAACGAGTAACACGATCTGTATTACGCTACACAACTGAACCTGGGCTTTGAACCAAACGCATAATATTGCTGTGCACTGACGCTGTGCAGGCATCACTCAAAGTGTGAACAATGTGGTCAGGAGCACTCTGTCAAAGCTGCTCATTGGATTGGCAATTACTTTAAAAAAAAGAAAGAAAGAAAAAAAAAAGAAGAATGGCGGGGAGGAAAAACAGCAGATTAATCATGCTGTTAGCGATGAAGATGAAGACGTTGATTAATGCAGTTTGGCTTTTTAAACAAACAACTCCTGAGTGTGCGGTGTGCTCGGCATTACCCTTTAATTTAGAGAGGGTTGACTGGAGAAGTTTTGTTTTTGCAGCTTCGCTGAAGCTCTCTGCCCCCTTGTTCTTTACCCCCTTCTTCAGGGCTTTTTTTCTCTCCTCTCCGACACCATATGGAGCAGGCCTCGCGGAAGCAATCCGCTAAAAACAACAGGCCTGCACTCAACCGTTCCCTCCTTTTTTAACACCATGCGAGAATAAATTGCTCCCTTATTGTGCGTTCTGCCAGTGGTCCGGGATCATTTTTGTGTTCTCGATCTAATTAGATTAGTTCGGTGCCGGTTCAGGGTTACTGCAAGAAGGTGCCATACGAGTGGAGGAATATCGGGCTAATTGGCAGGAGGATACAGCCCATTCTTTGCCGTTTGCCAGCAGGTTCGCTCCTCGGTCCTCTCTCATTACCGCCGTTTTGCAACTATCTCAAAAGTCTGTAATATCCCGGCTTACCATACTCTTACAGGCAGAAATTGGAGTCAAACTAGTAAGTCTCATTAGGCGCGCTCACGACCGACACCTCTCAGTCCGCAAAAGCTCTGCTGTTTATCTAGCAGGCCTGAAACGCATAGAGATGTGGAATTTCCATTGCAGCGGCAACCAGTTCATGCTCGCATGCTAATTCCACGTCTGGAAAAAAAAAAAAAAGAATCAGCGACTTATTACAACAAGTTCCTAAATGCAATTTTACCTGCCTTTTTCTTAGTGCCATTATATTTCTCAACAGTAACAAACTGGTGGTTGAGCTACACGGCTGATTTAGGACTCGCTGCGTCAAACATTTCTATATACGCTGCAAAACCGAGAAACGGTGGAGGCGAATGATCAGACTTTTAAATGAACATTATGAAAACATTTGGCCGTCTGCCTCCCTCGGCACACTGGCACGCCATACATCACGCAGGCACCTACTGGAGAACTATGCAGACCACTCAAATTTCCCCACCATAACTCAACCAAATTATACAAAGCAAGGTACAAGTAATAAGCATAAGCTTTAACTCACGGCATAAATCCATGTTTATACCCAAAAACGGGCATGCGAGTCAAAGAGATGTTCCAGTGCATAATAGCTGAACCTATAAGGATATGAGCATAAGTAAAGCCTATTCTGTAGGTTAGATGCAATTAAAAGTGGGCTGAGATCAAAAAGTCCTCATTTTGAAAATATAGGCTACTTAAGTGCAAACACACCACACGCTGCTTAATGCGTAATATCAGTAAATCATAGCGAAGAATCATCGGCTGAACTAAATAACAGCCATGCATTAGCATTTATGGGTTTAGTCTGGGTCGCACGCATGGTTTTAAAGCAAATACACACATTTTTAAAGCAAATTAAAATAAAATTAGCAAACAGGGTGGGCATTTCTAAATATGGGGTCTTATAAAACTGCAACCGTGTTATGGAAACCGATCAAGTCACGTTTGAAAGGAGAAGACTAAATCAACACAAAATCTGCTAAGTAAATATTAATATCTTCCCAGCACACTACAGTAAAAAAAAAATGTTTTTAAATATGTACTCAAATAGCAAATTTAAGTCTTTAAATTAAAGCTCAATATAAATAAATATTTGAACTAAGGACATCTAAATTCTAAGAAAGACAGGCAATAAATTGTTTAAAAAAAAAAAAAAAAAAAAAAAAAGCAAACGAAGAACAAGCGCATTACAACCCAGTAAGCCCCATCAGGGGCCCCTGAACCCCTGTATTAGCACTCAGGGATCTCAGGTGACCCTTGACCTAGAAGCCTGTGTCGGAGTTCTGGGTGAAGGATCCATGGGGTTAATCTTGCCATTCAGTATCACCCCCACGTCTAAGCATACAACACCAACCGAAACCATCAAGCACAAGCACATTTTAACCATCCCAGTGCGGTGTGCGTTCGCACACGAGCAGGTTTTCCCCTGAAATCCAGACTGGAAGATGGCATATGTTTAACATTACGCAAATCTGCTGAAACGGCAGGGCACACGAGAGAAACCTCCACTGTGGCAACATTCACAAAGACAGGATCCCCTAATCACTGGCCGTTACAGGTCGTTTATTATACATTTCGGCACAGGAGAAAACAGTCCACTATGACACACTCTCAGATTACCTCATTTAAGAATGACTACTGCTAGCAACCCAGACCACAAAGAATGCGACCGCTCTCAGAAGTTAAGATTATTGCATTTCTACGTTCATTAGCTTGAGACTTAAAATCACGTGCGGTACAAAGTAGGCAAACCACTTTGAAAACCTAAAATCTCAGCCAAAGAGAACGGTATTTTCTTTAACGCAATCATACTGTTATATACAGTTTATGATGTATTTAAATAACTGAGCATCGTAACAATTTTAAAACCAACTAATCTCAAAAAAACTATTGCTGTTTGACCAGAGCTTTCAGGTGACATAATCAACCACCATTTATAAGACGAAACTACAAAAACAGACTTTATTTTATCCGTGTGCTACTATGCATATTTTTATGAGCGATGCAGAAATATCTCCTGAGAGGAAGTCTGTCGAGTCCAGCGTTTCACAAACACAGTGGCAGAGAAGAATACCAGACCACAGTATCACCTGGTCCACAAATGTAGAGCTCAAAGAAAGCCCCCACAGACTAAAAAATACTGCTTGTGTGGCCTCTCTTATTACCCTGGAGAAAACCCACAGATAGTCAAAAAAAGTCAAGGAAAAGAAAGTCAGTAAATTCTGCTGTTCCACGTAATAAACGCCAAAGCAGGGGATGATGGCCTTACTGAAGATCAAAGCACTTTAACAGCTTGAGCTATCTAGCGGTCTAGATTACTGCCCTGAACTACAGGAAGACTGGGTTAAAAGTTACCATAAATAAAGTTTTAAAGCTACAACACCCAAAAACAACACCACCAAAAACCCGAAGACAAGAATCACGTCCTTCGCTGCTAATCCTGCGTATTTGTTTGAAAGACGTGCAACATGAAGTGCATCGAAAACCACAATGCCACAAGCTGTCAGAAATCCCTGCGTTTTTGAAAACACAGAATCGCGCATATACATACCTCTGTTAAGCATTGGGTTATAGCATTATCACACTCAAATCCAACAGGGAGGCAGATATCAAAGCTGGCAGAGTATCCAAAGACCCTTCCCTGAGGAGCCCTCCGAGGTATCCTTTATTCCACATCCATTCTGGCCTGGGAATCATTCCATTTTTTTCCTCACAGTGTTCACAAAGTTTACTCGCTCTACGTGCGTTGCTTGTGAAATGCGCCGTCCCGTACTTCCTTTTCTTAGAAGACCTCACAGGTGCAGATGATCCTGGGTGCGAGGGGTGACCACACCATGCCGTTCTTCTCGTTCACTGTAACGAAACAAAAACGCACATGTTTAGCACTAAGGAAGTACTTTGTGTAAACAGCACTTTTTTAAAGAGGGAAAGTCAAAATATAAAAACCACACATTAACACTTAGAATAAAATTGCGAAAACTAACTTTATAAAAGCGTGATCTACCAAAAGACTTGGATTCTTGGAGGAAGCTCAACATGGACACCGCAACACACGCAAAGAGAGCAGAGAGAAATCCTGTGTCATGTACTCAGGCAGTCTGACAGCAGGTTTCATGAATGGGAGCTCTGACAGTACGGGCCCTCTGGCCGACCAAATTGGAAACAGGAAAACAAACATTCTCAAGGAAAACTCCCCCCCCCCCCCTCCACCACCGTAACCCCTCCCCCCCACAAACCTTTTCTTCGACTCATTCTGTCCAACCTGTGTCAGGTTAGCAATAGTCAACCGCACCAGCCTCCAGACCACACAGATGGAGAACGTGCAGCCACCGAGAGATGGAGAGGAAAAAAAGACGAAAAAAGCTAAGCGAAAACCTGTTTGCGAGGTAAAAGAACACACACCGCGATAGAGAGGAAAAGAAAGAAAGAAAGAAAGAAAGAAAAAGAAGGCTAAACTGACTCATCAACGTTCCAGAGGGGCCGGCGGACAGGAGGGTCGGCGGACGCACTAAACTCTCCACACGTCGGAATGGGGAGGAGAGGAAGTGGGCACTGCTGGAAGATCTAAACTAAAAAACTTTCAGAAAGTTTCTGATACGAAGCTGAGCACGGAGGCTTGCGGGATAACGCTAGGCTAAGACGACGAGTGTTTTGAATCAAACAAATACTTATAAATGCTCTAATTTTAGTTCAGAGGTTCAGAAAAGCTCATACGAGAAGCTAACCTAACGGGAACCGCTAGCTTTGAAAAACCACACGCAGCCAAAATGTCAACACATCCGACCAATAAAAGGTTTATCGCCACATCTCACTGTAACGTGCATATTCAAAACAAATGTCAGTTATTTTTGATTCCTCAGACAAAAAGTAAGTTTTTGTCAATGAGTAAGACTGAAGATTTAGGGGAACTTCGATTTCTTTTTCTTCCTTTGCAGTGCAACCTACCACTCTACTGGGAATACGAGAGTTTTCAGTCAGCAAACTTTACCAGATGTACGCTAACCACTAAAATATTACACGCCACATAATTAGCCTAACAAGTGATGTCAAACAGCTCTGACAGAGTCAGAGACCCAAACCGTCTCTTATCTGGAGGAGTTGTTAAATACACTTGCATTTGTGACATGTATTAATAAATATATATGTAGAAGCTGAACCAATACTTTTAAAACAGGATAAAGGAGGTGGCTATGACACCTCAGGTCAAAGGTTCTTGTGTTTCATTCCCACACAGGGTGTGAGAAAATAAGGGAAGAGAACAAGATTTTCTCTAACAAAAGAAACACCTAAATTTAAGGCATTTAATTCCGATGACAAAAGCTTTCTCTCATATACCGCCCCAAGTAATTTCCCTCAGACAAAAATGCACATTTCTAGTTACTTCTCTTCAAATCCATTCATATTGCATGAAACTATAGTGAGAAAATCCATGACGATAGCAAGTCTTTACAATATATCTGCTATAACTCACCATAACAAGTCTATAGCACACATCCAGAGCCATTTAGTGACTTCAAAACACTGCTAAAAACAGGATGAAAAGCATATGACGAGACAAGGGACGACCTCTGTGAACTGCGGCTCTTTTATTCTCGAAAATCCGGAGGAAAAAAGACTAGCTATTCATACGCAGGCTAAATCAAATATATGTTATAAAAGCTTTTAAGGCTACCAATTAATAGGAGCTGTCTCTGTAAACCTTGGCATTTCATCAGGCGGACACAAACAAAAAAAAATTCTCAATTTTCCTGTCTCCCATGTTTGGAGACTTCAAACCACGAAAAACAAAACAAAAAGGAATTTCTATAAAGTCATTGATGTGTCATTTCCAAACACTAGCAGACTTGCCTGGTGCCCGTATATAGGGAGTGGAAAAAATACTACGCCGTTTTACAAAACATAATTTAAAGAGAACAAAAATTATGTAATTTTAAGAAGACTAAATCACCTAAAAAAAAATGTATTCAGTTTAGTAGTATTTCTTTGCTATATGAACATCTTTAAAGTTTTTAAAAGTTTGTTTGTGTAACAAATGAATAAAAATATACACTGGTCCAAATATATTTTCTAACAACTAAGAAAAGCAAAAAATTATAATATTTTGAAGTCCTCAACTAGTTACAATATGTTCTTTGCAAGCAAACACCTTGATTTAATATGCTAGCGTGATCCATTCTTTATCTCTGTCATTAAAAAAAAAAAAAGATCTCTTACAATTTATTTTCTCTACAGGCTTCTTATTCAACGGCACCAACGCCACATGAATCTGCCGCAGGGACACAAGTGGCAAATCACAGTGCGGCAAGAAGTTAGCCCAAAAAGAAGTTGTGCAAACTCAGAAGCCACGAAGAACAAATGGAAGACCCCCACTGCTGCTTTCTCCCTCCACCAAGGCCCAAATTCATTTGTCAGCCGTAAAGTTCCTGACTATACAGCACTGATCTATTGCCTCTCTCCAAAGAGCTCACAGATGTGGAGTCATTTACATTTCAAATACACCTCAAGCTTTTCAATCACTTCAAACGCGCCTTATCAGACAACTCATGTGGATCTTATTCTTCTGTGTAGACTGAGAACTGAATCTAGTAAACCGCTGAACGGATAGCAAGAACCAATTCACATATTTGAGTGTTTACGACGCACGAGGAATTAAATAATATTCCAAGCAGATGGAGAATTTTCTTCTGATTTCTAGGTTGTTATACATGCAAACTGACAATGAAGTATTTCATGCATGAAAATAAAGCGGGGAAACGTTTTTGAAATCTTCAAAGAATACAAAGTCATGTAACTGCAAAAAGAGTTAAGGTAAAGCAATTCTAACTGCAAAGCCTGATGATGACAGAGCTGAGGTTCCCTGTTGACTGTATCTGAAACTATGTTTACAGTTGTGAGTTTCTTTAAGTTTCTCTAAATGATAAGCCGCACTCGCCTGCACTAGCTTTGTCATTAAGAAACTTCTAGTGACAAACCATTTCAGAAAGAAAAAGAGAGCATATCATTTCCAGACTGCCCGAGTGTGGCAACTTTCACAGTTTACAGGAAACAGCGCAACTCATCTACTGGAACCAACATGGGATTTTGTATCATAACAATCAGATACAGGTTACGCTTCAGTACAGCACATTTAAGTGAAGTGTGGGTGATTTTATCAGTTCGAAGATAAATACTTGTTTCCACCTACTTAAAGCTACGAATGATATTCTAATGTCAAAGTGATTGTAAAAGCAAATTAACTGGAAACATTAGCACAGTTGCCAAACTGAGGAACCTTGCAACAACTCAAAATACAAACAATGTTACAAAATGTGAACACACAGATATATGTAACGTTATAGCCTACACATAACTTGTTATGAATAACTAACGTTAGAACACTGGAAGTGTGTTCCTGTCGTCTGTACAAAAGTTTCTATCGATGAATAACATCAACAAGAAAAGATAAGGGGAAAACGACCACTGTAACAGTTACATGCCAAGAAAACAAAACGTACAGTTCCTATACACATGCCTTCGAGTTATTTAAATTCCTTGAACTTGTGTCGAAAAGTTTTTGGAAAGTGATAAGCTCCATCACGCCACTTTGGTCACGCCACGAGAAACTTTGTGAACTACAGCCCCCCCAAACACACCTAAGTTGTCCACACAGTTGCTAAAGCAAATAAAAAGTCTTCCCATTAGTTAGATATTGACAAAAACACACATCCAAATGAGAAAATAGCATTCGTAGAGTCAGGAGCTCGTTACCGCTATTCATAAAGTTTTCCTCAGAAACTTGCTGCACGTCTCCATCGCCTCGAAGAACGCAATGAAACAGAAAGACATCTTTTCGCTACCTGCCTTCGAATAAAACCGCAAAATAGCGATAAAAGCCCCGTTAAGATCCGTGGACTGTCATGTAAACAACCTGCGCCTCTTTGTATGTGGAAAATGAAGTTTAACGTTCAGAGCGTTGCCATGCCTACGCGTTTTCTTATCGTACATCAGTTACGGAAAGTTTTCGAAGTTTGTGTGGAAAGCGCCATTCAGCTCGAAGCATCATTTACGCAAAAACAGTAGCCTACACACTAATGAAACTTTCTACAACTTTAGGTATGCGCCGTTTAGCCACTTTAGCGTGCAGTGCCACCGGTTTTCACATAAACAATGCGAATAAAAGGCGCTTCGCGGCTTCAATGTACAAGAGAGAGAAAAACGATATTACTACATTCTGGATATTATCTTGCGCAAAACGCGTTGCAACACAGGATGAAATAGCTGAAGAGAAATGGGAAGGAAAAAGTAATCCAAAAACCTTCTCGTGTGATTTTCTCTCAACTACTGGGAGCTAACAAGTCGCCAATTTCAAATTGCAATTTAGCCTCAAAACCCAAATGGCACGCCGAAATCCGAAGAGCCGTGCTCTTATTTTCATTGCAAAGTAGCACTCAACTGATTCATCACCAAATCCCTTCGCCCTTCTCAACATTACATAACATTCTCCCCCTAAAAGCCATCAGGAACTACAGCTAAAATTCACATCGTTCTTATGCCGTGATCGCAATGCTCATTGATTCGCTTTCTCCTTACCTGTTGATTAAATTGCAATAGTCTTTGCAGTCTGAAAGATGGTGGAGCTTTGGCGTGAGCCATGTAGCGTCTTTGTGTTGTTTGTTTGTTGATCTCGGGGAATGATTTCTTTTTTATGGGGATGTAAGATTGCGAATTGCTCCTGTACACGTGAAATCTTGGGAGACTGTGTTTAATAGTAAAAACGCCTGAGTCTGTGATGGAAAAAAGGAGGTTGGTTTTTGCAGTGATCTCAGTTCTTTATCAGAAATGTTATCGCTTGTCAGGACCTCAGACTCCAAGCATTACGTCAGTTTCAAGACACCAACACTATTAATATCAAGAAGCCCTTGCGGAGGAAAGCGCCACCCTAGAGCGCGCTCTCTTAAAGGGACAGTGACCACTCAAACAGATCCAGCACCACTCTGCAACTTCGCCATAGACTGCTGAAGAAACAGGCTCAGATAAGTCATCTAAACTAGAATCTCCTCTCTACCGGTGTTTCGCACTTATGTTTTGATAAGCGGAGAGCACAGAAAACAAAAAAAAAAAAAACAATTCTATTAAAATTATAGTAAAGATTATTTATTTACTTTAAACTTTAAAATATTATTTCTAGTCATGGGCTGCGAACGTTTGTCTCATGCAACAGTTTTGCGATCATCTAATAAATTAATAATAAGTCATTAAAACACTACTTTTAAAAACCTTTTTATAAGAAAATGCATCTGTTTATCTAGCTATCTATACAAACACAACTAAACTGTAATCATATAACCAAGCTATAATATTAAAATAATTAAGCTTATCAATATTTAAAGGTATGCTATGAAAGAGACTGACAAAAGCATTCTATAACTGTAGGGCTCAAATTAGGAGTTGCAACTAAATTTTCAGATTGATTTGGGTTGACATGCTGTAGTTGTCTTAAAGGGGTCATTATCATTATTATTATTATTTTCATTCTGTCAATCTTAGTTCTGTCAATCCTTCTCAGGGTATTGGAAAAGTCAGAAATGAGAAAAAGCCCTGGGCAAATATGTAATAAACAGAAACCAGAATATTTTTTGTTTTTACTTGTGGCAGGAGAGTATATTAATAAATATATTCTTTTTTTTTTTTTTCTTTTTTTTTGTGATTTTAAGGACATATTTGTTTATTCAAAAATTTCTCGGTGCTCAGCAATGTAGAACTGAAACCAAATAAGTGAAATGAAACACTCTGTCATTCTGTGACACATTTACTGACAGGTGGTAATTTCTGTGTGGAATAATTAGCAGAACACAGCAGTAGATGTTTCTGACAACTATGAGGGTAGCTGACATGAAACACTTTTGGGAAGTTGACAAGACCTGTGGTGTGACATACTATACCTCATCTAAAATGACTGTAAACGGCATTTTGATTTTTCTTGTATAATTATCATGTATGCATCATTTATGATCATATATCATAAATTTGACACTAGATATCAACATGTTATTTATAAATAATTTAGACCTAAAATATTAACTTTCATTATACATTCATATACATTTTAATCTAAATTTTAACCTGCCCTTGTAGAAATGCGTGTCATACATTACTATGTCATTAACAAAAATACATTAATATAATAGGTTTTATTTTTGAAAGCATAATTGCATGTGAGCATATGGCATGTATGTAATATATCTGTGTATATATAGTCTTATATTAATACAGAGTGCATCATATTTAAAATATTAACATGGTTTTGGGGTCCAGGTGCTTCTTGTACTTGCAGCATCTAACCCTGAGGTTTTAAATGTTTTGTTCACATCCATGACAAACCATAAACCATGAGTCCAAAGGTGCATAATTACTAGTCCTGTCCACAATAACAACTTCAAGATGAACCAACCACTTGTTGTCCCACACACTAAAGAAAATACAAAATAAACTTGGCAGGAGTATCCCCAAATGACTGCACAGAGCAGTAGTATTGTAAGTGTAATGGATTATATTTTCTATCTATAAAAACTAAATTCAGTTACACTCATTTATCACTTACATTGCACCAGTTGTTTAAAATATGAATCAAATACATGCAGAAGATGACTAAATATAGATTTAGACTTTCAGTTGCTAAGAAATACATAAACATTTGGGAAAGCTTTCTTTCAGCCGTAGAGAGCGATTATCTATTTTAGAAAATTCAGGATAATTTATGAATTTAAGAAAATAATTTTCAGAAACATACACAAATGTTACCACACAGCCTGTATACTTTTCATATTTAAATGAACGGAAAAAGTTGTAAAAAAAAAACAAAAACTTTTTTTTTTTTCCGACGCAGGTAGTAATGGCAGTCCAATTACATGTAGAGAAAAAAAAATCACTCAGAAACGGTCCACCCACTGATTCAAAATACATAATAAATATAAAAGCATGCAGACCATATGCATTTGACAAATAATAAATTATATTGCATGTTTCCATGAACTCATTTTAGTGGCATACACTATTCAGACCGTACAATAAAAAAAATGATTATTTTGGAGGTTTGGAGTATTTTGGAGGTTTCATATGCCATCATGCCACCATCGTGAGGTGTACTAATGAATCTTTTTTAGAGATGAAACCTGAGAAGTGAAGTCAACGTTGTTTATTTCATGCCATATCATGCCATGAGGTGGACGTCACTGAAATATTTTTAGTCCTGGTGGTTACATTCTGCTAGACATATTACATAGTGCGGAAGTTGGCGCCAACACTGTCCCCTATCTGAGCTTGATACTGTTTCAGTATAGCCTTTCCTCTGTCCATGCTAACAGCCAGACTCATCATGTGTCATATTTAGAACACCTCATGCATAGAAGACAGCCCTTCATTGAGCTATTGAACGCCTCCTGCAGTACCAGTGTTACAATAAAACACACTGCCACAATATCCGTATTCATCCGTATTCACAGTGACGACATGTGTTTAACAGTAGGCACATCTGTAGGCAATGTACAGACTCGCATATTACATTTAAATCACTAATCTGAGAATAGTTAAGGAATAACTTATTTTTAGTGGTTGGATTTGGTTAGCGGTCTGACTTTTTTTCCCTGAAACACTATATATATTATATATCCACATTTTTATGTGCATTTTAATAGTCTTCCCTAATTATTTTAGTATGTTATAGTATAAAGTAGCATTGTATTAAAATACACTCTTGTTAAAGGAAAAAAAAAAGTTTAGCAATATTGTTAGTTGCTTTTTTATTTTTTGAATTCAAGGTAACTTTTAGTTCAAACTGCTTTTTTAATTAAAAATTGATTCCTCACGTGTAACCACAGCAGAGTAAACAAAGACTAATGGATGTGAACGAAAACATCTAAAGAACAAAAGCAGAATTTGTGATCATGAGAAAAATCTCGTGCCATCACAATCCCTAAGTACATCTCCTGTGAGCAACAGAGTTGCATATGTGGCACAAATGTGATTCATAAATGGGCAGTTTTCAATTTTACCATTCGGTTCAACCATGCAGCGTAAATGGAATTTGCAGAGTGTAACTTCTGAATAAAAGGGAAATTTGAACTGGAAGAACGGCTCAAGGTGATTCTTTTGCATTACTTTTGCACTCCAAGGAGCAAAATAAGTGATACATGAAGGGGCCAGAATAAAAACAATTTTATACTTGAGTAAAACATTTTTCAGATACATTTCCGCATGAATAATTATATTATTTTTTCCCTCTCCTCCAAAAACAAAAATAGAAGATGGAAGCGAAACACTTTCACAGCATCAAATGAATAAGAGCTGGCATTTGCGTCGAAAATCGAGTCTCCAGAACATGTTTTTTTTTGTTCTTAAAATATTGGAAAAGCTGTTGTGATTAAAATGAGACTAGCAGAGAGGAGTAAGTCATGGAGATAGAGGCAAAGAGCCGGCACCAACACAAAACTACACACAGAACAACAAGAGAGAAAAAAAGACAAAACAAAAGAGTGTTTCTCTATATCAGTATTCACTTTGTGACTAATTACATCATTAGCTAAAAATGTAGATAGTTCAGAGGTGAGAACATGCCACAAATAAAATAAAGCCTGAGACAGAAGCTCTAACAGAAAGGACAATGTGTGAACTTTTTTGTAAATGATTAGACATTTTTACTGAAAGCACATATAGAGCTCATTAATTTCAGATGGGTAACTGTGAAGTGTCAAACGTGAACCTATTTTTATAAATGTATATTTATTCATATTTACAACATACACAAACACACACACACACACATACACATGTGTGTGATTTTAAAATTATTTATATAAATGTAGTTATGTTACTTGCTATTTTTGCATTAAACCATAATGAGAATTTCATGCATGGCTGTTTCTGTTTGACTAATAGTTGGCTTGAACAAATTCGGTCAAACGTTATTAGTATTCTTACTAATAAAATAATGAATTCAAAATTGTGCTGGGAAGAGCCTCCATTTATGGCTTGACCTGACAAATTATATTTTCATACTGGCTTTGGCATTAGCTTTATCATTAAAGGAATGAAAATTCCGTCCTCATTTATGCAATCTCCTGTTGTTCCAAACCTGTATGACACACAAAAAAAGAAACTCTGACTGTGCTGGCTGATCTTTCCCATTCAATTACAATGAAAACAACAACAAAAAAGATCCTAAAAGTGGTCAATACGACTCATGTGACATATTCCAAGTTTGTCCCGGATCAATGAGTCAGTCTAAAACATTAGAACCGGATCGGTCTGATTCATGAACGAATCACCAAGGAGAGATTCTCTGTTTTCCACACAGAGTTATGGTTTATTAAAATCACATTTTGCATGGGAATGGAAAATAGTCTTTCAAGTTTCTCCTTTTGTGTTCCACTGAAGAAAGAGTGTGTTTGGAACAACATGGAGGTTGAATTATTACCTTAGGTGGCCTTTCTCTCCACCGCTTATGGTTTTCAATTAAGTGCCTTCCATATTACTAACAGGTCTATGTGGCCTCGCTCCAGTAGTTTCTCTCTCAAAGACTTCCTACGTGACTCCGACCAACTTATTGTGCCTTGAAGTGCTCTATTTCTCTCCTTTCTTTCATTCTCGGCCTCTTTCGCTCACCCACTCACTGAAGTTCATAGACATCCAGTAGATGTTACCTTCATTACACACACACACACAGGCAATAACAGAAGATACTAATGGATTTTGCAGCACTTTAAGTGATGAAAAGTGGCTGTGCAGTGAATGTTCATTCCATCTTGGGAGAAGATGAGCAAGACTTCAAAAGAAAGTAGTAGAATAAATATTCCGAGAGGTTCAACGCTGTAACTGATTGAGTGCTATGGAATACCTCTTAGGTTATCACCAATCCCAGCGCATGAAGGGTTTAATCACCATCTTCTTTTTGATTAGCTAGCAGGTACAGCGTTTCTCTAATGTTATTGAGCAATCTATACGGCCGCTCTGCGATTGATGCTGACAGAGCTTCTTATCTGCTAGAATCTGTGATAGTCTTCCTATCTGCATCTCCTACTCTTTTCTCAGGAACACAGTGTGTGCACTCACATGAAACCACAAAGCTTGTCAGACAATTTCACGCAATCGTGATTATTCAAAATCTGATTCAATCATATACATAGCCTATATATATCTTGAAGATGCGTCAGGAGATAACAGGATAAGGAAGAGAGTGAGTAAGATTCTGAACAAATATTAAACATAAGATGCTGTCAAATCTATATTTATGAAACTACAGGTGGTATTTCTGTGCCTCAAACAGTACAAGAGTCATGGGTTTGATTTCCAGGGAAAGAACTGATAAAAATGTAAATCTTGAGTGCGGTGTAAATTGCTCTGGGTAAAAGCGGCTGCCAATTATATACATAAATGTATATTTCTTTCCTAAAGCACAATTTCTTACACAGGAACTGCTTTTGATGTGGTCTTGCTGGTTTCTTAAAGCTATAGTTTAACCTTAAATAAACATTTTATCATTATTTACTCACTCTCATGCTGTTCTTTACCTCTATGACTTATTTTCTTCTGTGGAGCACAAAAGAAGATATTGTTAAACTTCAATAGTGATGAACAGAAACTACAACAAATATATTTTTTTGCGTTCCCATTTGCTCCAATAGCAAAAGAAAAAAATCCATGATAATGTTTCTACGACATTCTTAAAAATTGAAAAAAAAAATTGAAATACTAATTACAGTGGTCTGAGTTAGAAATACAGATATAGCAGCCTTAACTAGTTTTCTGAAATTTTATAAGGTAATATAACACAGTATAATTGTTAAAAAAAAAAAAAGT
The DNA here is from genome assembly GCF_049309525.1 of Garra rufa. Taxonomy (NCBI): domain Eukaryota; kingdom Metazoa; phylum Chordata; class Actinopteri; order Cypriniformes; family Cyprinidae; genus Garra; species Garra rufa. Next base: position 26,716,019 of record NC_133377.1, read on the forward strand.
ATGATGTTTAATAACTGGGAACTAGGGCTTCACAAGTTTGCGATTCAATTGGATTCCATTTCTAGTCTCTTTGATTTGATTCAGTACAATATTGATTATTTTGGATATATATCAGGTACAGTACATGGCAAATTTTCTCAACAACAAAAAAAATCTCTTAACTAATCAGAGTCAGCTGGTATAACATTATAATATTGGGAGTTACAATTAAGTAATTTGTATAAAAATGCTTAAGTTTTTAGAATACTAAAGTTATAATACTAACTTTGCAAATACCAATTATATTTCTATTCCAATTAGTTTTTTTTAAAATATAAACATTTAAATGGTTTCTTTTAAATGGTAAAAATCTGACCAATTAAAAATGATGGCCACCGAATATGTTTTTTCTGAGGTAATGTAATGTTACGTGACATTGTTTACAAGCTGTTATATTGACGTCTTTCTGCGGGTTTAAACACTGATTGAGCGATTACATGAGACAGGATATGAATTTCAGTAAGTTGTACTTGTTCTTTTAATATACCTTCAAATGTTTATTCATGTTTATTTCATTCTGTAACTGGTTAAAGTGGAGGAAATTATCAGTTCAAGTGCGCTTCCTGCTGCCGTTTCTGTTGAACCGAGGCACTATACAGATCTGTCTCTCGACATTAAACAGCGCCAAAACGGCATTTATTGTTTAACTATTGTAATAAAATGAACAGAATTTGAAATATGAGACGTTATATATAATAAAAGTAAAAAAGCACAAAGCTTATTACGATTTATTGGATGGGAGGCGCGTTACAATGTTGCATTCATTTACTGAAAACAGGCTAGACTAATTGATTCTTGGGATTTAAGAATTAACATCGTTTTGTAAAAAAAATGAAAATTGATTAAAATTGAGAAACTAGCCCTGGTGGAAAATGTCATCACAGTCCGTCGTATTCAAAGTTTTGTCTGTTTCACAGAAAGTCATAAAGGTTTAGATCAAAATGAGAGTGAGTAAATAAAATCTTAATTTTTGAGTGAACATTTGTTAGTTTTCCAGGTCAAAATCTCTAAAACCACTCAGGCTTAAATCTTTCAAACAAACTCCTCTGTTTTTAGTATCACAGGTCATTATTTCTATGTGCCCTGCACAGCTTTATACCTTGTAGGTTTCCTAAACACCCCCCTCATCCCTGTTCAGCAATAACTTCCTCATTTGCAGCATGTAGGAAGTAGACCTGCTGCTTTAGTGGCAGATCTGTTCGTTGCAGAAAGAAAGAAGGAAGACAAGAGGAAAAGGTGTGTATGTGTCCGCATTTGCAATGGTTTCTTCTGCATGCCAGAGGAAAGCAGGAACTGGTTAGGCTGCAGGTGACTCATCATTTCCCACCATGCTAATGATACAGGACTGCTGATATGAACATCCAGCCAGACGCATTTATCATCCACGCCGCACCTTCCCTTTAATCATTCGTATGTAAAAAGGCAACGATAAATTACACGTTCATGCAACGGCAACAGATCAAATAAAACACATTAGCCAGGAATTTGTTCAAATGAATTAATCTTGCTCTCTCTTTAACTATCACTGATTTGCTTTCATTTATACACATGATCCACAGCGCACTGTATGGAATAAAATTAAAACCAATGAACAAAGAGACTGAGTCACCAAAAAGAAGGTGATTCAGTCAAGGACAGCACTGGTCGATTACTATCTGGCATTGTACCAATAACAATAAAGAAGTGATTTGCTGCATTAGTGTGTATGTCTGCAATAACAAGACATGCGTCAAGGCACTGCAAATACCTGCACTATGAAAGACACCAAGAGGCCGGTAACTGTAATGACTTGACTTTACTGATTTGCAGTAAAGGATGAGAGATGACAATGCAACCGAGAGTCTGAGTCATACTTCCTGTTATTGTGGTAGTGGTCTCATATTAAAGCGATAGTTCACCCGGAAATGAAACTTAAGTGATTATTTATGTTCCAAACCTGTATGACTGTATTTTTCCTTGGACACAAATGGAGAACCTATGAAAACTCTGCGTGTCTAAACAATGATCCAGTCCCAAAACAATTCATATCTACTGTCTAATTAATAGATAATGATTTTAAAGGCATAGCTCAGCCAAAAATGAAAATTTATGTTTATCTGCTCACCCCCAAGGCTTCCAAGATGTAGGTGACTTTGTTTCTTTAGTAGAACACAAACAACTCAAACCGTTGCAGTCTGTCGGTTATAGAATGGCAGTCAATGGTTACCAAATCTTTAAGAGTAAAAAAAACATGCACAGACAAAACCAAATTAAACCCTACGGCTTGTGACGATACACTGAGGTCTTAAGACACAAAATGATCGGTCTGTGCAAAAAACTGAACAGTATTTATATCATTATTTACCTCGTTCTACTGTCCTGAGTCTCAGTGTGAATGAATTGGCTGCCTGATTGCTTCAATGGCTCACTCAATAAAAAGTCACTTTTCACCATCTACTGGTGTAACTATGTGACTTGCAGAAAGAGTCACAGTCCAATAATAACATGTGAATTCGGAATAGTGTGCTCGCCCAAAAATGAAAATTACCCTATGATTTACTCACCCTCAAGCCATCCTAGGTGTACATTTATGACTCTCTTCTTTCAGACAAAAACTGTTGGAGTTATATTCAAAAAATGTCCTGACTCCAAGCTTTATAATGGCAGTGAATGGCTGTTGATATTTTGAAGTCCAATAAAGTGCATCCATCCATCATAAAAAGTGCTCCACACGGCTCCGAAGGGTTAATAAAGGTCTTCTGAAGCTATTTGATGCGTTTGTGTAAGAAAAATATCCATGTTTAAAATCTCTAGCTTCCGCTAACTGTCATGGAATGTAGGCGTAGCGTAAGCTCTGGTGAGAATATAGTCTTGTGAGAACCAACTTTTGTTCGAAGTAAAGGAAAACCGGTCTCGCACTAATTTGCACTAATTTGTGACCGGTGCTGTTACGGAGCAGTGTGGAGCACTTTTTATGATGGATGGATGCATTTATTGGAATTCAAAAAATCAACAGCCATTCACTAAAGCTGGAAAGAGTAAGGACATTTTTAATATAACTCTGATTGTATTCGTTTGAAAGAAGACACCTAGGTCATATACACCTAGGATGGCTTGAGGGTGAGTAAGTCATGGGGTAATTTAAATTTTTTATGACATGCTTGCCATACTATTAAATGTCTGTCAATGAAAAAATATATGTTTTCGTATGAGACCAGATGGTGTAGTTATGCCAACTACCAGCAGGGGCTAACAGGTCCGTGCTGAGTTGCTAAACCTTGACCCCTTTATAGTGACACACTTGCAGAGCAAGTCATCGTGAGAATCCCGATCGGTCGTGGAGGCGTAAGTCTGTGCTAATGTAGAAAATATGCTCTTAGCCGCCTTCAGCACACGATGGAGCTGAGAAGGGAATTTGAGGGGCGTCTTAAGTAGCTGCCAGGCCAGCGATGCAAGACCCTTTCCAACAGTAACCGAGTTAGAGAGGTGATCTGGGACAACTGATATGCCCTCTGATAATTCTGAGCATTACAAGCCATTCTCTCTCCAATTGCTCTCTATCAGTGAGAAGAGAGGGGACTTGTATGTTAAATAAAGATGGAAACTGAGAACCAAGATCCATTTAAGATGACACAGTCAATTTTAAATCTAAAGTGTGTGATTATTTTCCTGTTTAAATACCCAAAAATGAACAGTTTGTCATTAACTACTCACCCTCATGTTGTTCCAAACCCATAAGACTTTCGTTTATCTTCAGAACACTTTTTTTTATTAAATCCGAGAGCTTTCTGATCCTGCATAGACAGCAACTGACACGTTCAAGGCCCTGAAAGGTAGTAAGGACATTGTTAAAATAGTATATGTGACATCAGTGGTTTAACTGTGGTTTAATTTTGTAAAGTCACGAGAATACTTTTATTGTCAGAATTTATCTGTACTCTTCTAACAGTGTGTTTGTGGAAAAAAATCTGTTGCTTTGTTCACATGGCATCTCTTTTTTTTTCATCCAATGGCAATCTGATTATTTTTGTCATCTAAAGCACAAAAAACACCCATGGACATTGATTTTTACAATTTAATCCCAACCACATTCATGGACAGTTTGAAATCCAATTCAAATCAAATTCTTGGAGATGCATTTCATACAGACCAATAAGAATTCCAGTGTTTTATAGTCACTCTGTATGTGATATGTATTTGATGTCATACACTCACACACACCAAAGCAGCAAAAAAAACATCCACCCTGTTCCTCATTCGATAATAATGTAAACAGAGGACAATGTCCTTTTCGCTGCACCCAATTGCTGTGGAAGTCACTTGGGAGCTTGTTGATGCCAACCAATATGTATATTTGTCATAAAATGACTCAGATTTCATTACTAGCCAGTAACAGTGTGGACAAACATTACGTTTGAAAAACAGAAAAATAATCAGCCCTGGGACTTTGAGGGACGTGTCAGAAACTTTTCTGCAACAATAACATTCACAGCATCTGCTGCTTCCTGTCACCTGCGGACATTTCCCCTTTCTTTCAATTCTGGAGGAAGGAAGGATTTTTACCTCTCAGCCTGACCAGACAAAGGCTATTGCACATACAGTGGTGGCCAAAATTATTAGCACACTAGTATTTTCTTGCTAAAAAATGGTCAGTTGTTACTATCTTTTGCTGTAGTCTGTCAGTAGGAAATATCGGTTTACATTTCCAAACGTTCATTTTTGCTATTAACGTTTGAAGAAACCTACCTGCAAAGCTACAGTACTGTTAAAAGTTTTAGGTACTTGTGTACAAATACTGTCATAAATACATTATATGAATTAACTTCTAGTAACTAAATTAAATCAACATTTGGTGTGACTATCCTTTGCGTTTAAAGCAGCTTTTGCCCTAGGTGCACTTGCGCATAGTTTTTCAGGTAGCTTTGCAGGTAGGTTTCTTGAAGCATCTTGGAGACATTCCCACAGTTCTTCTAGATTTAGTCTGTCTCAGTTTGTTCTGTTTCTTCATTTCATTCCAGACTGGATGATGGTGAGATCAGATCTCTGTGTGGAGCACCGACTGATTTTTAGCTGTTCTAATAATTTCGGCCACCACTGTATATTTCAGAGATTTGGCTGTAGAAACATCTTCTAACCTCCATTTTCTTGTGCCGGATTATTTCTCCTTCTCATTTAATTTGATAGAAAGTATCAGCTGCTGATGTTCTAAAGTGATTTACTTCTTACTCCTAACCCCAATCTACTTTTTATGTCGCCTGTTATTGGCTGAAGCCCACCGCCCAGGTGATTGATTTGTGCGCTAGCCTACCCAGTCAGTGTTCTCAGCATTCACTCTCTTCTCAATGGCCAGAGATTTCCCCAGAGGCAGTTTCCGACTCTTCGGCTGGCCGCTTGAATATTCCTCATTGCTGTAATTGAAACAGGTTTTCTTGGCCTGCCTCCATTAAATCATGTCTGAGTGAATTCCTTTGTTCTTTGATCCCTGCAATTAGCTCCAGTACTTCATGTCCTGTCAGGAGGTGGAGAATTATTTGATGTCTCACTCTGCCTTCGCCCGCTTCTGTATTGGTCTTGCGGGCGGTTTTGCCATCGCTTTAGCCCTCTTTTTTGCTTTCACTGCTAGCTCTGTGTCTCGGAAGGTAATAGGAAAGAAACGAAACATGGCCTCATTTTCCAGGCAGGGCGATTGAAAGAAATATCATCTTTGCAGTGAGTGCCAGTGACTGAGCACAAAATGGATGCTATCCAGTATCAATCACAGGCCACGTTCGAGGGGGAGAATTGCCATCATCGGTGTTATATAATGCAGTGGTGCACATTGATGAGAGCGATCTGTTCTCTGGACATTGTGGACTGTGGTATACGATATAGCCAGAGTTGGGAAGGTTACTTTGGAAACACAATAGGTTACCGATTACAAATTACCCTATTTAAAATGTAATAAGTAGTGTAACTATTTCAATTACTTTATGTAACTAATTACATTTGATTACTTTTTGATTACTTCTTCATTTTCAAACCAGGCCACGTTAACCTTACAATTGTACTCAACACCGATTACTGTCAGACTTTGTAATTTTTATGTAATTTGGTGAAAAAAATGTTTTTCAAATATTAAGCATTGAAAATATTATTTCTTTTCATGTATTTTATACACAAGCTGAATAAATTAGCTTCCCATTGATGTATGATTTGTTAGGATAGGTCAATATTTGGCCGAGATACAACTCTTTGAAAATCTAGAATCTGAGGGTGCAAAAAAATCTAAATATTGAGAAAACTCGCCTTTAAAGTTGTCCAAATGAAGTTTTGGGTTTCTGAGGTAATATTTGGTCATATATCCCTTACATTTGTTTTATGTATACAGTGGTCGTCAAAATTATTAGACCACTAGTATTTTCCCCAGCTAAAAATGGTTTTAAGTCAGTTATTTCTATTTTTTGCTGTAGTTTGTCAGTAGGAAATATCAGTTTAATTTTACAAAAATTGATTTTCCACTAATTGTAAGAATCCAGTGTGATTTATGTATGCACAAGGAGTCAGTGCTCTCATCTTATTATCATCCAGTTTGTCTGGAATGACATGAAGAAACAGAACAAACTGAGACAGACTAAATCCAGAAGAACTTTAGCAACGTCTCCAAGATTCTTCAGCGCAAACTATGCGCAAGTGCATCTAGGGCAAAAGCTGCTTTAAATGCAAAGTATGGTCACTCCAAATGTTGATTTATTAAGTTAATAGAAGTTAATTGATAAAGAAAATAAATTTATGGCATTATCTTTCGTGCCTAAAACCTTTAACAGTACTTTAGATTTGCAGGTAGGTTTCTTGAAGCATCTTGGAGGCGCTGCCACAGTTCTTCTGGATTTAGTCTCAGTTTGTTCTGTTTCTTCATGTGATTCCAGACAGACTGCATGATGATGAGATCAGATCTCTGTGTGGAGCGCTGGCTGTTATCAAACTCCTCGTGCAAACAAAAATCTCACTGGATTATTACAATTAATGGCAAAATGAATGTTTAGAAATGTATACTGACACACTACAGCAAAGACTCAAAACCATTTAAAAACTTTACAGTATATAATAAATATTACCTCGAAAACCCATGTATATAAGTTCTTTTTTCTAAGAAATAATAATAAATGACTATGCCAAACTATATAACACGGTTTTCTTTTCAAGAATTTAATTCTTTTAATGAGCCCTTTTTTTCTTAATTTCATGACTTTATGCCTCCAAAAACAAATCAAAAATGTATTTTTTAATGAATTAAAAAAGGAAAAAAAAAACATGCTCATCATGGAAGAAGTGTATTCAAGTCATTGCATTTTTTATGTCTTTTTAAATAAATGACCAGATGAGCGTCATGTCATTGATCCATGTGTCACAGATCTGCTGGCTGGCAGACATCAAAAAGACAATGTAATCTCCCAGAGAAGAAGAGGGGGGAAAAAGCTTGCGGAAATGTCTCCTGCACAGCTGTAGCAGGCAGGCGTGCGGCCAAGCCAAATATGCAGACCTGCCAAAGTGAATTACGCCCATGAAGCGGAGGATTGTCTTTGCTAGTCCCGCTAGTTACTTGGTCAAAGCATAATTGATTTGAGGCGGGAGAACCTGATTGTTTCGAAAACACTCAACCACACATCCAGAATGAATCATAAATTCAGCATTTCATGTGGTAATACGTCCCGATTCTCCCACATTCAGCAGAACGCTGGCGATAAGGATAGCGACACAAACGGAGTAATGCGTAAAAAAATGACACGTTTCTTAATGGAAGTTATCTTGATGAATATCTCTGAGACGCATCTCGTCTGATCTATGGGCGTTTCTGATCTGAGGCGACGCATACGGGTGGCTGCCAGAATGGTCCGCTGGCAGACAGGCCAATCGCTCTGAGGAAGCGCCGCATCTGACAAACCCCGCTGACTTATCTCTGCTATGGCTCTTCCCCTCCCTTCAAAACACTGGAGATGGATTTTCTGTTTTTAAGAGCTGTGGTCACAGTAAGGCAATACTCTCAGGCACGCAGAGCCTAGCCGCTAGTCACGTCTGCCCTGCTCGCAAATGCCGTTCAATCTTTTGAGACCCTACTGGAAAACTGAACGTGGCCAATTAAAGAGAACACAGGGAGGAGATCGTAAAACCTCATCAAAAGAGGGCCGTTCAAAGTCGGGTATTAAAATGTAAAAGAACAGAGCGAGGTGGGGATGTCCACACATGAAAAGGGAGCAGGAAACAACAACAACAATGAGAAAAAGGGCCGATATTTGTTCCCATAAACCGTCTTCGCACGCCCCGTGTGGACCGGCTGGTCACGGTCGTAGCTATTCCCAGCTAATGTCTTTTACAGCGCGCTTCTCGCTGGCCCGTTTGAACCTGCATTGTTATGGGCTGGCAGGCCGCAGGCTTCATGAGAAGGCAGGGGAACCCTGGGCCGACTGATGTCTCTGTGGTCAGCCTGTCTGACCGTGAAGTCCTCTTTTTTTAGATTTAGGAGCGGGCTGACTCAAACTTGGCCCGCATCGGGAACCCACAACTTTCCAGCCTAAGGCGACAGAGCTGACCACTACAACGTTTGCTCGGTCACAGCAGAGCCAGTGGTAGCCATTTGGTGACCCAATGGTGTACTCAACACAGTGTCGATGTTGTAATTATTACAGTCTGCCCGTTTGTTCGGGGATGGAGGATGATAAAGTTATAAAAGGTCTTGAAATGAAATTCTTTATTCATTTTCTGTTGTTGTCGTCGTCGGAGTTTCTCGAAAGGCAAAAGGCACGCACTGCACTCGTTTATCTTGCAAAGAAAGAGCCGTTAGGGGTTCCTGTGCTTTCGGCGCAAGAACACAAAGCACAGAGACTCAAGCCACAATATAATAACTCATTAAATTGTTCAGTACACTGGAACACTTACGTGACTCAAAAAATACAAGAATCAAGGTTAACTGTTAATAGCTTGTATGACCTTGACAAACCTGTCACAACAGTCTATTTTATAGCAGCACTGTCTAAAATGTGTGTGATAGAAATTAGCCTGCCATTCAACTTTGAACCATAAACATTAAAACGCATTTATAGCAGCACTGTCTAAAATGTGTGTGATAGAAATTAGCCTGCCATTCAACTTTGAACCATAAACATTAAAACGCATTTTTTAACATTGAACATAAACATTAAAACGCAATTTCCTCTACAATCTCTACAGTAGTTTTTCTACATTGTTCACTAACAGCATCTGAAGAATATTGTCAATTTTTCAGTTTTTTCTGTAATGAAAAAAAATTTAGAACGAAATGGATTATGATTTTTTTTTTTACGAGCAGTACCAGTCAAAAGTTTTTGAACAGTAACATTTTTAATCTCCTCTGCTCACCAAGCCTACAGCAAAAACAGTAACATTTAAGTATTTTTACTATTTAAAATAACTGTTTTCTATTTGAATATATTTTAAAATGTAATTTATTCCTGTGACTTAAATTTTGATGATCCCTCAGAAATCATTCTAATATTCTGATTTGCTGTTCAAAATAACATTTAATAATATTATGTTCAACTGAGTAGAAATTTGATGAATAGAAAGTTCAGAAAAACAGCATTTATCTGAAATATAACTCTTTTGTAATATTATAAATGTCTTTATCATCACTTCTGATAAATGTAAAACTTTTGAATAGTATAATGTTACAAAAGCTTTTTATTTCAGATACATGCTGATCTTTAGCTCTTTCTATTAATCAAAGAATCCTGAAAAATTTACTCAACTGTTTTAAATATTAATAATAATAATAATAATATTTAACAGCAAATCAGCATATAAGAATGATTTCTGAAGGATCATGTGACACTGAAGACTGGAGTAATGATGCTAAAAATTCAGCTTTGATCACAGGTATAAATTACATTTTAAAATATATTCAAATAGAAATCAGTTATTTTACATAGTAAAAATATTTCACAATATTACTGCTTTTGCTGAATTTTGGATCAAATAAATGCAGGCTTGGTGAGCAAAAGAGAATTCTTTAAAAAAAAAAACCTTAAAAAAATCTTAATGTTCAAAAACACACAATAAACATACAATAAAAACATTTATGAAAAGTTTTTTTCACAAATTATATTTACCTTGATTTTTCTTTCGCACACAGCTCTTACTGACACTACTGACACTGTCTCCTTGGTTAAAAACTGAAAAACTGATAATTTTGATACAATAATTTCACACAATACATATTCAAACACTTTTTTTATTTTTAATTACCAAAGGTTTTAGCAAAGAATAAGTCTGACAGTCACAAAACAAAAGTCACAAAAATATAATGTATACATAAAAGACACCTAAACTGTATAAAAAAATCAAAAAGTAATGGTAAAAAGTAAATCATGTCCTTTAAAAAGGAAAAGTGGCCGATGCACCACCTCAACTCTAAAAACCAGCTTCAAGTCTAAATGGGAACAATTCTTTCATGTACATGTTTCCTTTTTTTAAAGATCTTGCTACTTCTGTTCTATGACAACTTTATCCAGGCTGCCTATTAGCAGATGAAGGCTGTCAATTAGCTGGTTGACAGAGGAACTCTTGCTGGTTAAGAAGGTTAAGAAGTCTGTAAGTATAGTGGATTGCAAAACGTCTCTGTGGATTTTTTTTTTCCCATGTCCTTGATTAGTATGACTTCTCTGGGCTTGTTTGGCAAATCAGCCTCCAATGAGATGGATTATGAATAGGTCTGATCTACATTCAGCATGTGAAGAATGAGCGCTCAGGTCTGGTCACCAGCAAAGAGTAATGAACTGTACATACCAGCGGAGCAGTAGGCTGCCCCAGGGATACTTTCACGGAGGGATGGGTTGCAGAAAAAGCAGATGACAGCGTTTCACTGAGGAAAATATGCTTGTTGATTGCAAAATAATCCAGAGCAGATGAAGCGGCAAATTTTCAACTCCTTTAACATTTATCAAGCACACAGCAATGTGTCTTGAGCCTTCCTCCTGTCTCACACACACCCGACGCTCCAGCAGAGGGATTCACCTGCATTTACACTGCAGTTGAGAGAGAACCAGTTTAAAGTAAAGTATACAGCTGCATTAGATCACTACAATATCTTTCAGCAGGAAAATGTTTAGTGCATTACTTTGCACCAAAAGTAATGCCAGTGAACATGAACCAAAATCAGGACAAACTTTTTTTTCTTGGCCAAAGACTAAATGGGATCACATTTCAAGAGACCTTCCTAAAAAAATAAAGGTTTGTTCAAAAGTAAAAGTAAAAAAAAGAAATTCATTCTTTTATTTTGCAAGTACGTGTGAAATTGATTGATAATGACAATAAAGACATTTATAATGTTACAAAAGATTCCCATTTCAAATAAATCTTCCAAATCCTGAAAAAATTCGCCATGGTGGTTTCCAAAAAAATTATTATGCAGCACAAATCTTCCAAACATTTTCACATTATAAGAAATGTTCTGCATATTAATGATTTGTGAAGGAGCATGTCACACTGAAGACTGAAGTAATGGCTTCTAAAAATTCTATATTGTTAAACATTTTTAACTATAACAACTGCAATATTTATCAGTTATTTTAAATTGTAATAATATTTCATAATATGTACTGCAAAAATGATCAAATGAATGCAGCCTCAGTGAGCATAAGATAAAAAGAGATTTTTTAAATCTTACTGACTTTTTGAATTATAGTGTGTTTTCTTAAAACTCATTTATAGTACTGCATGATAAAAATAATAACAACAAACTAAAATGTTTATTGTTATTACTATTATTATACACTAAAAATATGCATTTTTCAAACTATTAAAAGCAAGTCCTGTCAATAGAATAAAACAATCTTTTTTTTATTTAATCTCATGATTAGTATTTAAAAAAATAATGAAGCATTCATATTATCAAATTTTATGAACATGAAATTTTATATAGAGACTACCAGTCAAAAGTTTTTTAAAAGATTTTAAGAGAAGTCTCTTTTGCTCACCAAAACTGCATTTATTTGATCCAAAGTACAGCAAAAACAGTAACATTTGGAAATATTTTTACTATTTAAAATATTTTTTTTAAAATATATTTTAAAATGTTATTTATTCCTGTGATCAAAGCTAAATTTTAGCATCATTACTCTAGTCTTCAGTGTCACATGATTTTTCAGAAATCATTATATGTTGATTTTCTGTTAAAGAAACATTATTATTATTATTATTATTATTATTATTATTATTATTATTATTATTATTATTATTATTATTATTATTATTATGAAGAATATTTAAAACAGTTGAGTAATTTTTTTCAGAATTATTTGATGATCAGAATTTAATTATTTATTTATTTTTTGGAAAAGTATTATATAAATAAATATTGGAATAAGAAATGAATACTTTTATTTACCAAGAATGCTTAAATTGATCAAAAGTGATGATAAAGACATTTATAATGTTACAAAAGATTTCTATTTCAGATAAATGCTGTTCTTCTGAACTTTCTATTCGTCAAAGAAACCTGAAAATAATTGACTCAGCTGTTTTCAACATAATAGTAATAATAAATGAGAAGCAAATCAGAATATTAGAATAATTTCTGAAGGATCATGTGACTGGAGTAATGATGCTAAAAATTCAGCGTTGAAATCACAAGGATCAATAAATTACATTTTAAAATCTATTCAAAAAATCTATTTATAAATAATATATATTTGAAATAGTAAAAATATTTCAAAATTGTACAGTTTTGCTGTACTTTGGATCAAATAAATGCAGGCTTGGTGAGCAGCAGAGGCTTTCAACATTAAAAATCTTGCTGTTCAAAAACATTTGACTTGTAAATTGGACAGCCCAAATAAATTTTGGAAAATATTTTCGCAGACCACCAAGCACACCCACTGTACCTAGTCCAAACAATTGTCCTAAAATACCGCCAATTCAAGAGTTGATATAATCAGTAATGCACTGCCTGTACATCGTGTACCTCTCTATTACACAACCCAGACAAGTTGTCATAGCTTGTCGTGTTTAAGTCATTTCTATCCACATCAGGTTCATGTCATCTTTTATCAGTCCAACTACCAGGGGATCAATAGCCTGAGCTAAACAGTCTGTGAACCTGAATGACTGTGGACTTATATAAATGAATGAATCAATAGCAAACAAGATATCGATCAACCATCAGCTTAAGATTCATTTCCACATCCCAGGGTCTTGTTTGAATGGGCAATGAATCAACATAGCGAACGTTACTCAGTCATGAGTAAGCAATCTGACTCAAAAACTTACAGGGTCAAAACATGGATTAAGACAGCCTTGTATCTATGAACAAGCCCCAAAAATGATCAGAAACCCCTTTGCAGTGCATTTCCTTTATGAATATATACATCAACATACCCTGCTGAAACCAGAACAGCGAATAAAGTATCAGAGACAAGAGAGACTTGAGGAACTGTGATGTTTTCATTTATAAATTTTGATGTGCTACATAATCAGCCTATTTTATGTGCCAGACATCAATCTGAGATGTTGCCTCGAGCCGTTGAGGGAGGAGGAGTAATTTATATATCATTTGTAGATTTTGACGGCAAAAGCTTTGGGATTCATTTCCTCTCACATAAGTAAACATACACAGCTCATTTTTTCCCCACCTGCTCTCTCAATATATCTATTTTGGTTTTCAAATGCTCAAAGCAAAGAAAAAAAATATTTTTGGGAAGTCTTAACCAATGACCCTTTATTCTCAACAGCATAAGTGGGCTTTATCCATTAAAATACTGTTGCTTTTAAGAGGCCCTTCTAGGGCACTTAAGAACAACATACTCTTAGTGCACGCAAAAGGCTGTTTGCTTAGCAAACAGATATGAATAGTCAGGTTTTTCTTTTATTTTTTAAAGAAATGCTATTTACTCACTTCCTTGTTGAAAATAACACTGCATGAGGTTTTAGTAAAAAAAAAAAAAAAAAAAAAGATTGTTCAAACTTGTCAATAAAAAGATTATAAAAGCATGTTTTACAAGAAAATACTATTTCTACTTTAGAATTTCAAGTTTAATTAAACGTTACTTGCCAGCGTAGTAATTGTTTGTGAAATTTACTAGCAATTTATGAGCGAAAATAGTTTCTTCCAAGCGTAAGAAAGAAAATGACATTTATAATCCAAAGAAACCAATGAAACAGTCCAGATTTTTTGGTTGCTGAATCATCCTTGTATTACCAAACTGATTAAACAATCACAGCTGTCTTTTCAAGCTGTTTATAAAACAGAATACTATAATGGACGGACACAGAAATATGGTAGTGTATCTCAGTTTTTGAACTAACTTAAAAAGACAGTTCACCCAGAAATGAAAATTTTGTCATATTTACTCACTCTCGTGTTCTTTCAAACCTGTATGAGTTTCTTTCATATGTTGAACATAAAAAAAGATATATCTAAGAATGCTAGTAATCAAACCCAGTATTTTATCCCCTTCTATGAAGGTCAATGGAGACCAACAACTATTTGGTTCTTCAAAATATCTACTTTTGTGTTTAGCATACACTCTTAAATATAAAGGTGCTTTACGATGCCATAGAAGAACCTTCTTTGTCTAAACGGTTCCATGAAGAAACTTTCTGTTTCTCAAAAGGTTCTTTGTGGCAAAAAAAAGGTTCTTCAGATTATAAAAAAGGCAAGAAAGAGATGGTCCTTTTAAAGAACCTTTGATTGAATAGTTCTTTGTGGAAGCAAAAAGGGTTCATCACTGTGAAGAACCAAAAATTTACAGATAATGTACTCACCCCCTTGTCATCCAAGATGTTCATCTCTTTCTTTCTTCAGTCATAAAGAAATTATGTTTTTTGAGGAAAACATTTCAGGATTTCTCTCCATATAATGGACTTCTATGGTGCCCTCGAGTTTGAACTTCCAAAATGCAGTTTAAATGCAGCTTCAAAGGGCATTAAATGATCCCAGCGGAGGAATAAGGGACTTAACTAGCAAAACAATTGGTTATTTTCTAAAAAACATGTACAATTTATGTACTTTTTAATCTCTACAGTACACACAGAGCTAGAAAAGACAAGCATTTGAGGTTAAAAAGTTTATAAAATGTAATTTTTTTAATAATAACCGATCGTTTTGCTAGATAAAACTCTTCTTTCCTCGGCTGTGATCGTTTAGAGCCCTTTGAAGCTGCATTTTGGAAGTTCAAACTCGGGCGCACCATAGAAGTCCATTATATGGAGAAAAATCCTGAAATGTTTTCCTTAAAAAACATAATTTCCTTAAGACTGAAGAAAGAAAGACATGGAAATCTTGGTTGACAAGGGGGTGACTACATTATCTTTGAATTTTTGTTCTGAAAGTGAACTACTACCTTTATTTTTAAGAGTGTATGAAAGAACAGGTTTGGAACAACTGAGGTTGAGTAAATGAAGCCAAAACTTAATTTGTGGATAAACTATTGCTTTGTAGCATTCCAAACTCGGTCAACATGATCAAACTATGTTGGTTGATCAACTAAACCAGCACTGAACAAGTAATAACCATCTTGTATTAGCTTGGAATATTTTTTTTTTCTTGGCAAGGTTAGCAGACACATATTTCAAAGGAACTTGTGGGGAAAAGTGCAACACAAGTAGTCAATGACATGAAAAGTGCTGAACTACAAAGTTTCAAAGTAGGCCAGAAGAGTACAAGCTGCTTTTCAGGTCATAGATAAATAAAATATGATATGAAAGATTTAATATAAAAAAAAAAAAAACATTTTGAAATGCTAAAACAGTGAGGACATGGAACGTAATATTTACTGTACTAAAATGCTGATTAAAATATATAATAATGATTATTATCTCATTCTAAAATTTCAAAGGTGATTCCTCTATTCATCAAATGTTCTTCAAGCTGCTTCGAATTGTAAAGCGGGTTTGTTATATTTACAGATAAACATAATTTCATCCTTTGAGCTAAATGGCTCCTTTTCATCTTCAAATGTATATGTATGTTTGAGAGCGGACACTGATGAATGGTTTAGCAGGGCATTTGTAACTCACAGGAGCACATGGCTTTCTGACGGAGTGAGGCTGGGGCCTCTTCAGAGGAAATTCCAGCAAGGTTCACAAACTGTCATTAACTTCATCCATCTCTGCCCATTCGCTGCGACCCACCATTGCAAGCAGTCACGACAACAATGCCAATGTGGCTTTCCCATAAAATGACATAAAACAGAGAAAAAGCGAAAGAAAGCGAGGGAGGGAGAAATAAGAGAGAAAAAAGACATAGCGGGCCTCGAATTACAGGCCCAGAGCAAAACTGATTGTGCTCAGATCTAAAGGGAGCTTGAGGCCAAACTTCATCTTTAACTTATTATGTATCCAAGAGGAAAACCACATCTCAGAATGCCAATGTTGGGCTCTGACATTTGCTTCTGTCTTTATTTACATTCTAGCTTTGACAAAGAAAAAAAAGAAATCTTTTGCAGGCAATCCAGTTTCCCACTACAGTTTAAATGTAAAGAGCTGAAGACAAGGAATCCAGAAATCAATAATAACAATTTACAAAACAACAATTTTAGACAGACTCTGTGGCATTTGCTTTGAGCACAGCATCAAAACTGATTAATTTTTTCATATCTTGATCAATAGAGCAGGCTGTGGATAATGTATATCAAATCCAAGCCCAACTTCAGAGGCGTTCTATGAGCTTTAAAGTAAAACGGTTGGTATTCAGCCAAGGTAATGTAAAACTATGATGTTATTTATTTAAAGAAACTGTTTTAAATATTTGTAAAATATTTGTAAATATTTTTTAAACTAATTTTTATTTTACATAACTGATTTATTTTTATGTCTCAAATAATACAGTGAGATGATGCTTATTAATAAATTCATTTACTTAAAATTAACACCATTTCAAATAAATCTACATTAATTTATTTTTTATTTACATAACTGATCTTTTTTAATATTAATCTTAATTCTTAATCTAAATCAACATAGTAGGTTGTAATATTATAAAAGTATTCATAAATAGATAGATACATAATTACAGTGGCGTTAAAATGTTTGGGATTTTTAATGTTTTTTAAAGAAGCCTTTTCTGTTAATCAAGGGTGCATTTATTTGATTAAAAATGCAGAAAAAAAGTAACATTGTGAAATATTATTGCAATTTAAGAAAGTATAATTATACTTTAAAATAGAATGTTTTCCTGTGATACAAAGATGAATTTTCAGCATCATTACTTTAGCCTTTGGTGTTTCATTTTATTTCATTTATTTATTTTATTTAATTTTTTGGAACCTGCGATACTTTTTTTAAAGATTATTTAATTAAAAAAAATAAATAAATAAAAACAAATCCTTTGTAACAATACTCAATGCTGTTTAAAATTTGGGGTCAGTAAGTTTTTTTCTTTCTTTGATTATGAGAAATTAATACTTTTATTGAGCAAGGATATGTTAAATTGATAAAAAAGTTATAGTAAAGACTTATATAGCTTGAAGAGATTTATATTTTGAATAAATGTTGTTCTTTTTAACTTTTTACTTACTTTTTACTTACTTTTTATTAAAAAATCCTGAAAAAATGTATCATATGTTCCAAAAAATATTAAGCTAATAATGTTTTCAACATTGATAATAAATTAGCAAATTAGAATGATTTCTAAAGGATTGTGTGACCTTGAAGAGTAATGATGCTGAAAATTCAGCTTTGCATCAAAGAAATAAATTATATTTTATATTTTAATTTATTTTTCATGTTTTGAACAATACAGCAGGCTGTTTATATAATGCATCAATCCATGCTCAAATCCAAGCGCAACTTCAGAGACCTCTGAGAGCTCAAAACCAAAAATGGTTAGCATTCAGCCAGTGTAACTTAAAACTATGACATTTCCCTCTGCGAAATAATCCAATTTTCAAGCATTCTCTTCTCATAAGGGTTAATAGGTCCCGCTTGGATGTAATTGCAAGGCAACGGCGATCCACTTGGATGCAGAGAGAGTACAGTGGGGAAGTGAGTGCTGGCGGTTATTTGATTACAGCTTTCAAATATGAGTCAAGCCCATTTACCTATTCACCACCTAATGGGGGAAAGCACTGCTTCATTCAAAGCTAAACAAAGAGCGCTGCCGAGTTCATCCTCTTGTGTAATGACTCCCTCGGAGCAGACACACTCGACGAACCTCTGCGAGAGTCATTTAACCTCACGAGTCGAACCCAGTCAAACCTGCAATAATTGTATGCATATAACCAAAATGATTGTGAGCGTACATTGCATCATCTGCGGCGATATTATAGCGGCAACCAGACAAAACAGTCTCCATTTTGTAATCTCGCTAATGTGGGCTCTAACCACAAATGAGGTAGGTGAGCACTCGCTGAAAATCATGAGGTAATTTTGACTCCTGAATAGCACAGAAAGAGATTTATTCCTTCTTTCGTGGCTATACGCTTTCCAACACAGCTACCCTGAGTAGAGATGGATTAACCCACGCGTCGGAAAGTGTGAAGTCATTAGGAAATGCCCAGTTTTCTCTGCTAATGACTGGAGGAGTAAAATCCAGCGGTTTTGAGCTCACACAAGGGCTCGCTTTCTCTCAGATTCGGGCTGCCCGTGCCAAACAAAATAGCCTCGCTTTCTGAGGCGGGACACGCCGAGCGCCCTCAGGTCCGTCCCACAGACTCATTTGGAGAGGAGAGTGTAATTGTGTCAGAATTTTTAGGCTTCATATTATGCAAATTGCAGGCGCTGAAACTGTGGGACATTAATAAGAGCCGCCATTTTGAACACTGAGGACGCATAATAAATATGGTCATCAGATCCCATTTACTTTCCATGAAAACTATTTTTTTTTTTTTGCTAGTTATGTACAAGAATTTATTGAAAGAGCACAATATTGTCA
>NC_133377.1:26739916-26754347 GCF_049309525.1 Garra rufa
GGGAAGCTATAACAGGGTCATTTAGAGAATTTACCCAAATTCCTATAAAGCCTAAAGTAAAACTTAAACTCAAAACTCACTTCACGAAACCTGGTGAGCACATGCAACAGGTGATTCTAAACAAGCATGCAATGTTTTAAGGAGATCGGACCACAGCTGGCAATATAACAGTCATAAACATTAAAAAACATAATATTTCTATTGTAAATTACCTGGATTTGCCAAAATGTTTTTTTAAATTCATTGATTGTTACAGGTTTGCTAAATAATGTTTTTTTTTCCATATGTGCTCTATGTGATAATTACTGCTTGCAGCTATATTTTTTTTAATTATTATTATGACTATGGGGAAATAATGTGAAGAATAAGAACGTGCAGTAAACAGTAAAACGGTTTGCCTTACAAACCAGTGTGTTCATAATTAAGATAATACATTAAAATAATATTTAAAGACACACCAATTTCCAATATTAAGCAGCAAAACAAGCTTCTTCGTACACCTTAAAATAACTGGATGCGATGAGACCGGAAGCCAGACCCGTAAGATTTACAAATGGCTCTTACGGCATTTATTCCTGGCTTCCATGTTTCTTACTGTTCTGTAAATCTGATGAGAGCTCTAAATGACCATGATGTTTTTTTAAGCCACGTCTCAGTTTTAAACCATTAATGCCAAGATCTCACTCAAGCATGAGAACAAAGCAGAAAAACAGAAAACCTCCGAAATTTGCAACACTCTATGCCAAATAGATATTCTGATACTCATTGAGTTGCAGTGAGGTATTTGGTGCTACACAGCCAAAGCTGAACACAGCATGAGACAAATGTGACTGCCTAAATGTGGATCTTTTTTTCTATAATTTTTTCCATACTGCTGCAGCTACTCAATACAGTATATTGAGGATGTTAAGTAGTCATTTAGCAGACGCTTTCATCCAAAGCGATTTACAGTAGACTTATTACAGAGACAGTCTCCATGGAGCAATCTGGGGTTAAGTGCCTTGCTCAATGGAGAAGTTTGTAGGCTACCAGTTCGAATCAGCAACGATCTAGCTAGCAGCCAGTAGCCACTACACCATGCCAAACATTGTTTAAAGATCTGTTAACAAATCTAAAGGCTCTTTTATAGAAAAATATTGCAAAAGAACACAAAAACAAAATGCAGTGTATATCCAACCTGCATATTCCTGCACATTCATTCTCACTCCACTGCTGCCCCATTTAAGTCATACAGTACATTTCCATTCGCGAACTGAGAAATGTGACGTCTTTATATGGTTTCTTGCGTGGGGGCAGAGTGAACTCTCTTCATTTGACACTCATGCAAGGATGACGGGCTCAATCAACCTTAAGCGTTGCTGGGCTAATATATATTTGGAGAAGCAGTCATTTTCTCTGGTCGGCATCTCTCAACAGGGCAGCATTTCTGTCACACTGGTTTTATTTTTTTGCAGGTTAAGCAGCATGACTGGAGTTTAACCCTCTGATGCATAAATTTTTAAATCACTTAATGCTTCTTTTAGCTTCAAAACAGGGCTCAACAATAAGGATATTGTATTATTAAAAAGAATATTTGTACAGAGGTCCAAAGTTGGAAACGTCTAGATTTAAAATGTCCCACACTGTAAACCCGAATAAGTTCAGACTACTCAAATGATTTGAGGAAAGTGATTCTCTCAGTTCGTTTGAGTAATGGGAAATCGACAACTCGATTAATTGAGTTAACCAAATGTGGTCTCTTCATTGAATTAACTTATATGTTTAAGTACAGATAACTTAAAACAGCTAATAGACTAAACTTCAGAAATTTTCATCTTATATATTCTTTACTTGTATTAAATAATTTATAAATTATTAAAACAAGTTTTTTCCCCACATCAACCACTTTATTAGGCTTATTCTGCATTTACATTACATTGCTTATAAAGGTAAGCACCTATTTTGTAACAGTAAGCTCACATTTTTAAAAGACATGAACAACAAAATCATGAGCTCATTTTTAACAGTAAAAATCATATTTTTGTCTATAAGCTCACATTCAGTCATTTTTAAGACACATGAAAAAAAAAATCATAATCTCACATTTTTTAGAAAACCTTAACTCATTTTTAACACAAAGTATTTTTGACTGTAAGCTCACATTTTTAAAAGACACATAAACAAAATAGCTAATTTTTAACAGTAAGCCCACATTTTTAAAAAGACACAAACATCATGAGCCACATTTTTAGAAGACAGGAACTAATTTTTACAGTAAACTCTTATTTTTGAATGTAAACTCACATTTTATCACATTTTTAAAACAGGTCATTTTTAACAGTAAGCTCACATTTTTAAAAGATGTGAACAACAAAATAATCTAATTTTTAACAGTACACTGTTTTTAAATGTAAACTTATTTTTTTAAATCACATTTTTACAAGACATTAACAACCAAATGTAAAGGTGATTTTGATTTTTTTTTTTTCTCAGATGACAAGCACAAAAACAGTAGCACATAAATTTGTCCAAACAGAAGGCACATTGATCCAGGAAGGTCACGTAGATTTTCCATCACCACTTTTCCCTCAGTTACTATACCAAATGAGAGGCACAAATGCAGAGTTGAGAGGCTGAAGAGTAGTCCCATCTTCAGCTATTACAATCCCCACTGGCACGTCATGATTCGAGCTGCGATCATCAGACATCTAGTGAAGATGAATAAACATTATCAAATTAAAGTTAATTTAATTAATAATTCACATACATGCAAGCTCATATAGATTTCAAACACTGCAACTTAACCTTAAGGAACAGTTCACTCAAAATTTAAAATTCTCACCCACATGTCGTTCCACACCCCTAACACCTTCGTTCATATTCCAAACAGAAATGAAGATATTTTTAATGAAATCCAAGAGATTTCTGTTTCTCCAGAGATCCAGTGTAACATATTTAAGGTCCAGAATGATAGGAAAGGCATTAAAAAAATCCATGTGGCTTCAGTGGTTTAAACTCAATTTTATGAAGCAGCACGTGTGTTTAGTACAAAAATTCTAATTTACCACTATATTTACAAAATAATATTATTCGAGGCCAGTTCACACTTCAGATCTTGCGTGAACACAAAACATGCACTATAATGCTCTCGTGAACATGCATTGCAAATCTGTATTTTTAATAGTTTGTTTTGTGCAAACAAAGCATGTACATTGTTTCATAAAATGGAGGTTAAACCACTGGAGCCACATGTAAATGTGTACTTTAATGTCTTTCTTACCTTTTGTCCCTCTATGGAGGAATGGAAACCTCTTGAATATTATTTTTAAAAAAATCTTAATTTGTGTTCCAAAGAGGAACAGAAGTTTTACGGATGTGGAATGACTTGAGTGTGAGTAATTAATGACAAAATTCTCATTTTTGGGTGAAATAACCCTTTAGATTAAAATGTATATATTGAGTGTGTGTGTGTGTGTGTGTGTGTGTGTGTGTGTGTGTGTGTGTGTCTTTTTAAAATTATTTTCTACATGGAATACTTACCAAAAATGTCTTGAAGAAATCTCCAAACATCTCCAAACAAGAGAGGTAGTGTAGTCCTTGGAGCAAAAGTGTTCAGCCCTCAGCTGGCTCTAACAACTTCTGTGGGGTAATAAAATTTGTATTAAATCCAACCACTTTTACTACATTTTTTTTAATGAAATGTATAACAGCATTTAAATCAGGCGTGTCAAACTCAATTCTTGGAGGGACTGAGCCCTGCACAGTTTAGATGCAATCCTAATCCTAAAGTTAACGTTGTTACCTTAAACGTACATTCACAGAGACATGGCAAACAGACACAGGTAAGATTAAATACATTTGATAAAATCTATAAAAGCGAAAATATAATATTATGCACCAAGAACACATTACATCAACAGAATTATTAATTAAAAATATATTCCTATCTCTATAAATGTGTCACAATTTCGTTAATTTTTAGCCTCGCATTGTTCTCCTCATAAAACCTTTAAGTGGGGAAAGGTCTGCGATTTTTAGTAAACATGATTGGTCACAGATATTGGTCAAAGATATTCCTAAAATGACAACGTCTTCAAGCGGCAACCCAATTTTACACCAAAAGTATATGAAAAGTATATCAAGTATAATTAATAATTTCACAAATAACACACAGGGACATTTCAGTGAGCCTGCATGGGAGTAAATTATACTCAAAGTTAGAGCCACACGGATGCAATATACTGTTAACGTTACCTCACGTATTTTCATTCTCAACTGTTTATGATCATTTAAGACATAAATGACAAAGAGTTTACGTGAATAATCACCAAGTGCCTCATTTTGAAATATTTTTCCGTGTATTTGACCGTTTAGGCGCGCACCTTGAGGTAAAAGCGAACTTTAGCGTTAACATGTCCGTGTTCTGCTCCGTCTCTGAGCGCATACACAGAACAGAACAAGTTCTCATTATCGCTTTTAAAAACACAACATCAAAGAAACATTAATAAATTGAGCACTTCAAAACGTACAGGCGTGTTAAACATTAACTTACCAGCGTAATCCATGGGCCTTCATCACGACTCCATCCCTGTCTCTGCCTGCTTGGCTGCTTCACGGCCGCCTGCCTGCAAGTGCCGCTGCGCTGGGGGAGGAAAACAGAAAGTTAAGCGGGAAATTCAAATGTTCTTACAGAAAGTTAGAAACTCAGGCGTGTTTATAACTACAAAAATTAAACGGCAACCAAGCGAAATTTAGACTTATATTTTACCATTAACCTACCTGTGTAACGTCACTCTAAAAAATCTTTCACGACGACTCTCTTCCCCCTGTTTTCCCGCCAGCGTACTTGTGCTGCTACTGGAGCAAAACGGAAAAATAACATTAGAATAAAGTGTAAATCAATTTAGAAAAATGTATATAAGCATTTTCTCTACTTACTAATTTAACTTGTGTCTTTCTTCTGTCAGATGGTTTCTGCTAGTGCCTCTGTTCTGCTGCTGCTTCAGCAAATTTCAGCATGACAAGAAAAATTACCGCCTTATGTCATATAACTTATATCGACCAATCAGCGCGGTTGTCAAAGCAGAATTTCAAGCGCGACCAATCATTTTAAACAAAGACATGGTGAACCTTTCAAATTAATTAAAATGTTGAGTTCAGAGAACTTAAAATATTGATTTAAAAGTTTTTTGTTGCCAAATGAGTAAGTTAACCACACCTGTTTAAGTTTTGATGCCAAAACTTGCCATTTTAAGTAATGTCAAGTTATATTAACTTAATTTCTTTATTAATGACAACAGTGGGGTTTACAGCATTTCTAGTAATTGTGCAGTTAATTCTCATATTGTTATTTCAGAAAGTTTTGTCCTCTCCAAGAAATTGGTCACTACTGAAAGACAGTAATAATAATTTAATTAGAAGGGTTATATTGACCGTACATCTACATTGCAATTTTTTTTTTTTTTTTTTTTTTTTTTTGCTATTTTATAAAAAATAAAATAGAGGTAAATCAATAACAATTACATTTTTAACAATATTTAAAGTGTAATTTAAGAGATTTATTGTATTTTGTATCCAAATTTACTTTGTAAAAGGCAAAAAGTTGAATATACTGTTTTCAAAGTTAAGGATTCATTCATTTGAATATACATTGAACCGAACACTATCATAAGCACTGTCTTATATGATAAATCAGTATACTTTATTTTTGACAAAACATCCCGTTTCAGTAGTGACAGCACATTTTCGATAGTGACTGTAATGCTTTTGTAGTGACCACATCACACTACAGAATTTTATTCTGCATTCTAAAACACTACTAAAACATACTAAAGTAGTAAAAAATTTTCTTAACTGTACTACAATTGTGTTTATTTCCCCCAAATAAAGGATTACACTGCAAAAAATGCTTTTCTTACTTAGATTTTTTGTCTTGTTTCCAGCCAAAATATCTAAAAATTCTTGAACCAGGAAGGATTTTCTAGACAAGTAAAAATTTGTGTCTTGTTTTTAGTAAAAACAAGTCAAAATTAGGTGAGATTTTGCTTAAAACAAGCAAAATAATCTGCCAATGGGGTAAGAAAAATAATCTAGTTGTCTGCTTGAAATAAGATTTTTTTTCTTACCCCATTGGCAGATTATTTTGCTTGTTTTAAGCAAAAACTCTTAATTTTGACTTGTTTTTACTAAAAACAAGATAATAATTTTTACTTGTTTAGAAAATCCTTCCTGATTCAAGATTTTTTAGATATTTTGGCTGGAAGCAAGACAAAAAATCTAAGTAAGAAAAGCATTTTTTGCAGTGTATGTGTTTCAATATCATTTTTATAAATTGAAATTTAGGGATTAGGGTTATGAACAGCCACCTCCCAATTGAAAGCACTCAATAAATTATGATTTTATATATATATTAAGCGTACTAATATTTTTAATCTATATAAAAAATGTATTCCTGTGATGCAAAATTTTCAGCATCATTACTCCAGTCTTCATTTTCACATGATCCTTTAGAAATCATTCTAATATGCTGATTTATTATCAATGTTGGAAACACCTGTAATGCTTCACATTTTTGTTTGCAACCTGTGATACTTTTTCAATATTATTTGCGTGAATAATAAAAAAAGAAGAGAATTTATTCAAAAGAAAAATATTTTCTAACAATATAAGTCATTGCTATCACTTTGTATCAATTTAACACATCCTTGTTGAATAAAATAATTCAAAAACAAGAAAGAAAAAAATTACTTACCCCAAAGTTTTAAATAGTCTATATTGTTACAAAAAATGTCTATTTTAAATAAATGTTTTAATGTTTTATTGATCAATAAATCCTGAAAAGGGTTTTTACAGGTTCCAAAAAAAATAAAAGGCATCCAACACTGATGATAAATCAGCATATTAGATTTCTGAAGGATCATTTGACAATGAAGACTGGAGTAATGATGCTGAAAATTCAGCTTTGCATCACAGATATAAATTGTATTTTGAAGTATACTAAAATAGAAAACCATTGTTTTAAATTCCAATATTATTTCACAATATTACTGTATTTTCTGTATTTTTGATTAAATAAATGCAGCCTTAATGAGCACAAGAGACTTCTTTAAAAAAAAAAAACATTAAAAATCTTACTGATCCCAAACTTTTAGATGGTAAGATATTAATGTTTTTTAAAGAAGTCTCTCATGCTCATCAAGGCTGCATTTATTTAATCATATTTACAATGAACCAAAAACTTAAATTCTGAATTTTGCTGCAGTGATCTTTTCAGCATTAGGATTTTTAATTTTTTTTTTTTATCTTCATAAATTCAAAAACAGTAAGTCTTGTTATTTTTAATTAAATTCTGTTTTCTTTTTTATTTTATGGAGTGTTTTTTTTCCCAATTGAATTTGCATTTATTTGTAGTGCTTTTCACAATACATACCGTTTCAAATCAGCTAATTAGAACGTAGCAAAGCAAGTAGCTTTATAATGCTTTCAAATACAGCATACTTCATTTGAATGTGTATTGGAGTGGGATTTTGTTTGGTGTATTTGCAATTTCCTTTTAATCTGCAGTGTTCTGCAAATGAAAATATTTGTACGGTTGTGAGAGCTTCGAATAAATCACAGCAACTGTGTGACGTAAACCTGTGTAGCACAGCAATTTATGCAGCACATAAATCAAACATCATCAAGAGATTAATTATCTCAACCAGATTAGGACAAGATTAATTATCTCAGTCAGAAATGTTTTATCCCTTGAAAATAACTACAATTATTTCCCCTGAAAAGGAAGTAAACATGTTTTACAGGCACGCAGTGAAGAGTTCATGACGAGAAATCAATTAAATCACCTTAGCAGACACCTGAGGACAAAAGTCAAGTCAAAACGTCAAATAATTTGTCAGTGCATCATGCTGTACATCTTTCCTGTGGCTGTGCCTAATTAAATCAAATAATTAGATATCAGTAACTAATGTTAGGCTGTCTAATTAGACTTTCCATTAGTGCGGAACGGGTGCATCTGAATGTTCCAGACACAAAAAGCACAGTAATTGCTCCAAATCACCTGCCTCATTTTTTCTCTGTCGAGGCAATTATCACCTCTAGTTAGTGTCACGGGATGTCAATTAGAGTGTCAACTCAACGCTCATTGGGAGGGAACTGTTTGCTGTTTTTCATCTCGAGTGGGGATATATGTGCATTAACGATATTATATTTACCTAAGGCTTTTGCTTTTTCAACAGTATTTTTGCTTTGTCCTCAAACTTCATACAGTTTTCCATATCCTTAATTCCCCAGCTAACATTATATGATACTATAACAACAACATACTGTATGTAGATTCATGAATTTTGTGAGTTCAGAAGATGCTAAACTGTTAATAAATGGATCACAAATGTCCTCTTGGCAAATCACAGTCATAGTGATTACCTTTCAGCCCATCTCAAAACCCTGCTGTGCAGCATGGGTAATCCTATCAGCGCTTAAGCATGCTTTATATCAAGTAAATTGGCAATGTCTGATGCAGTTTCCTCACCAAGGAAACATTTCGATAAAATTCCATTTTTCACACAGCCAAGATTTTAATGAGGATGAGTCATACTGATAATACAATAGAAGAGATTCGTAATGAGCACAAAGCATTCAATAAAAGTTGCAAAGAACAATTATTTAATTTTTTTTTACCACAACTTTGCAAACTGCAAACTTTTTTCCCATTATGTTAAACTACACTATGCTAAAAAATATGGTAACACTTTACAACAAGGATTATTAATTAACATTATAGTTAACATGAACTAAGAAATGAACAATACTTCTACAGCATATATTAATCTTAGTTAATGTTAAAGTCACAAGTTGTGTTTGTTAACATTAGTTATTGCACTGTAAACTAACATGAACAATGAACGACTGTATTTTTATAAATAGTGTAATATGTATTGTTCACTTTTCTGTTCATGTTAGTTAATATATTAACTAATGTTAAAAAATGACACTTATAATATATTAAATAGATATATTATTATAAGAAGATTATTTTATTATACAGTTGCAAAATCTGCTAAATGTTAATTATTTTACCAAAATAAGAGGGATAATACAAAATGTATGTTATTTGTTAATTAGTACTTACCTGAAAAAGACATTTCACATAAAAGATGTTTACATATAGTTCATAAGAGAAAATAATAATTGAATTTATCAAAATGACCCCGTTCAAAAGTTTACATACACTTGATTGTTAATACTGTGATGTTACCTGAATGATCCACAGGTGTGTTTTTTTTTTTAGTGATAGTTGTTCATGTGTCCCTTGTTTGTCCTGAACATGCCTTCTGTTCTTCATAAAAATCTTTCAGGTCCCATATTTGGTTTTTTGGTTCTCACTGATGCTTTAGAAAGAAACACGACGTATTAAGAGCCGGGGGGGGGGGGGGGGGTACATTTTTCTTATTTTGCCTAAATATCATATATTTATGTAGTACTGCCCTTCAGAAGCTACAGAAGATACTTTATGATGTTTTCCAGAAGTCAAAATAAGTAAAATTTTCCCTGATCTTCAAATTCAAAAAGTTTTCACCCTCGACTTTTAATGTGTGTTCCCCTCTGAAGCTTTGAACCTTCTGTAATAGTTGCATATGAGTCCTTCAGTTGACCTCGGTGTGAAAAGATGGATTTCAAAATCATACAGTCAAAAAGGGTTCAAATACACAGAAATGTTGAAAAAGCAAAAAAATTGTGGGACATGAAGGATTTTTCTGTGGAACAATGTGCAGTTTAATGTTTCAGGTCAAACAAGGACTCATGAACAACTATCACTAAACAAAAAAAAAAACAGCTGTTGATCATTCAGGTAACAACACAGTATTAAGAATCAAGTGAATGTAAACTTTTAAACGGGGTCATTTTTATAAATTCAGCTATTATTTTCTCTTGTGGACTATATGTAAACGTCTTTTATGTGCAATATCTTATTCAGGTCAGTACTAAATTAAAAAAATAACATGCATTTTGTACGATCCCTCTTATTTTGGTAAGATAATTAACATTTTTCATAATACTATTCATTATAAAAACATATCCATCCATTTTTTTTATTCAAATATATTACTGGCTGCAAAGCTTTAAACTCTCATTCTAGAGATTTGGGCCCTGAGGGAATTGCATCCTGAAGCACTAAATGCGGTAGTACAACATCCATTATGACTGCTAAGTTACAGTGTCTCTCCCATCAGCTGCTAATTGGACGCCAACACGCCCTCTCTCCCCTCCCCCGTCCTGCTTCACACGAGCAAGTTATGTTCATCCCTTGATGCAGTCCTCACAAACAAGGAACAAAGCTTCCCTGTCATGACTGTATTCCATTTACTCATTAAATGATATTCTTGCTTTCCCTGCATCAACGTTAAAAGCTTGATCTTTTCAGATAATGAGCTTCCCAACCTTTTGCCAGTTTCTGAGGTCACAGTCAATGAAATCACAGAGGTTTGGCCACAGCAACACTCTCACTTCCTAGACTCAAGCTGTCACAGGAGCATCCCAACACAGGTTTAACCAATGGCATGTGTGTGGGGCAAGACTGTGAGTGTTCAGGAAGCCATTTGAAAGCAAAAATTATTTCTTTCAATTCTGTTTAGTGGATAAAATTGCATACTTCAAAAGATAGTTCAAGACCCAGAAAGGTGGAATAAAGTTTCATTTTCACTATCTTTAAATAAAATCTGTAAAGACAAACTGTACATGCTAATGCATTTTAGGGAAAAGGTGCCTTTTTCAAGGTCACCATAGTGATAAGAGTTTCTGCTAAGAATTTCAGTTTATTTAAAAGAGTTTCAGGTTATTTATTGGTGGAATACCATCAGTTACAACAGAAAATCATTTCAACTTGTCCCTCAATTTGTGAAAAAAATGCAGTAATAGATTTATAATGGATGCCTAACTGCCAGGTACACTGCAGGATTTAAAAGCAGAAATGTCAAACTTTTATTAAGTTAAAGCACTTTAAGAACTTGAATTTTTCAGGGGAAAAAAGCCACCTAAGGTGAAATTTCTTTGAACACCTAGGTGTGATAATCACATCTTTTAGCATTTCAAGCACTTTACTGCCAAGTGAATTATTTAGTGTGGTAACAGACAGCACGTCAATAATTACTGTACTGTGTATTTTTGTAATGCAATTTCTAGAATACACTTAGAGAGCCATTTCTAGGAAATGAAATATTTGTAGCCAGGAATAACTAAAATATATATATAACACAGAAACAACATTAAAGAAACATAAAAGGAGATAATTTAAAGAATGTTGGTAACCAAACAGTTTTGGCTACCATTGACTTCCAAAAAAACCATACCAAAAAAAAAAAAAAAACAGGCTCGTGAAAATACGTGCCTCTATATACATTTCTGCAACATCGTAATTACGTACCTTACTGCACGTTTAATGACAGTTTTAAAGTAAAATGGGTAACACTTTACAATAAGGTTCATTAGTTAACATTAGTTAACCACATTAGTTAACATGAACTAATAATGAACTGCACTTATACAGCATTTATTAATCTTTGTTAAATGTTAATTCCAACATTTACTAATACAATATTGTTAACATTAGTTAATGCAGTTTGAACTAACATGAACAAACAATGAACAGCTGTATTTTCGTTAACTAACGTTAATGAAGATTAGTAAATACAGTACCAAATGTATTGCTCAAGGTTAGTTCATGTTAGTTAGTACATTAACTAATGTTTAACTAATGAACCTTATTGTAAAGTGTTACTGTAAAATGTATAGAGAGTGCCGCTAAAACACACTTTTAATACGTGAACATGGCATGTTTTTATTATGTTGGTACTGGCACTTATTGCTACATTTTTGTTATTGCTCTATCATGTTGGAAATATCTCCTACACCAAACCCAACCCTAAACCTAAACAATAGTGTTAACAAATGCAAAAGTGATATAAAATGCATTTGTTGATGCAGCCGGGCTATTTTAAGTTCCTCTGTTTTTATGTCATTTCATGAGTTTCGTACCAGAGCTCTTCACCTCTCAAGTGCAACACCGTATCACGTGAGCTATCAAGCAAACCTACTGAATTAGAAAACTCACACTTATAAAGCAGTATATGTGACGTCAGTTTTCAAATCGCCCAGGATGTTAAAATTGTTTTGAAGTCATAACATAATATTCTGGAAGCAACTGTGTGACAATTAGACTTTATAAATCAAAACTCTGTACCTGTAAATCATACTTTGTGTGAAAAGGAATAAAAGTTGTCTGAGTTTTACTGCCTCTAATGTTCATTTCAACTGGAAACTGCAGGGAGTCGTACATATAGGTGTTTTTTTCTTTTTGCAGAAATGTATATAGAGCCACGTATTTGCAATGAGCCTATGTATAGTAAACTTGTAAAAACGAAATATTCTTTTGCCACTCCACGGCCACCATTGAATTCATTTGATACTACAGTCGTGGCCAAAAGTTTTGAGAATTACATAAATATTGAAAATTGGAAAAGTTGCTGCTTAAGTTTTTATAATAGCAAATTGCATATAGTCCAGAATGTTATGAAGAGTGATCAGATGAATTGCATAGTCCTTCTTTGCCATGAAAATGAACTTAATCCCGAAAAAAACTTTCCACTGCATTTCATTGCTGTCATTAAAGGACCTGCTGAGATCATTTCAATAATCGTCTTGTTAACTCAGGTGAGAATGTTGAAGAGCACAAGGCTGGAGATCATTATGTCAGGCTGATTGGGTTAGAATGGCAGACTTGACATGTTAAAAGGAGGGTGATGCTTGAAATCATTGTTCTTCCATTGTTAACCACGGTGACCTGCAAAGAAACGCGTGCAGCCATCATTGCGTTGCATAAAAATGGCTTCACAAGCAAGGATATTGTGGCTACTAAGATTGCACCTAAATCAACAATTTATAGGATCATCAAGAACTTCAAGGAAAGAGGTTCAATTCTTGTTAAGAAGGCTTCAGGGTGTCTAAGAAAGTCCAGTAAGCGCCAGGATCGTCTCCTAAAGAGAAAAGGTTAGCGCTACCATCAGTCCTGTGTTATGCCAACAGCAAAGCATCCTGAGACCATTCATGTGTGGGGTTGCTTCTCATCCAAGGGAGTGGGCTCACTCACAATTTTGCCCAAAAACACAGCCATTAATAAAGGATGGTACCAAAACACCCTACAACAGCAACTTCTTCCAACAATCCAACAACAGTTTGGTGAAGAACAATGCATTTTCCAGCACGATGGAGCACCGTTGCCATAAGGCAAAAGTGATAACTAAGTGGCTCAGGGACCAAAACGTTGAAAATTTGGGTCCATGTCCTGGAAACTCCCCAGATCTTAATCCCATTGAGAACTTGTGGTCAATCCTCAAGAGGCGGGTGGACAAACAAAAACCCACTAATTCTGACAAACTCCAGGAAGTGATTATGAAAGAATGGGTTGCTATCAGTCAGGATTTGGCCCAGAAGTTGATTGAAAGCATGCCCAGTCGAATTGCAGAGGTCCTGAAAAAGCAACACTGCAAATACTGACTCTTTGCATAAATGTCATGTAATTGTCGATAAAAGCCTTTGAAACGTATGAAGTGCTTGTAATTATATTTCAGTACAACACAGAAACAACTGAAACAAAGATCTAAAAGCAGTTTAGCAGCAAACTTTGTGAAAACTAATATTTGTGTCATTCTCAAAACTTTTGGCCACGACTGTAGTTTGTTCAACTCCATGATATTTTATCACAGTTTTAGAGCACACAGAATGATGATTAGGAAGTAAATGTGCTCTGTGCAATCTTAATTCCGGACGTACACATATTGAACAAGTCGTGCCTTCGCAGCAAATCAGACATTAGTCCATCTGAGGCATAAAGCTGCCTCAATGAGCAGAGGCATGCATCAGAGAAGAGAAATCCCTGCTGGAGACCCGCTCGCTCTTTCATCCCCGACACATTTAATGAAATATGGAAGTGCTGAATGTCTCTCGAGGGGAGGGGTGAAGATAGAACCTAGAGTTCCCTTAAAAATGTCTTTCTCAGTTTCTCACTTTCTATGTGTCAGAGTATATAGGTCTCTGTCTGTCTGTCTGTCTGTCTGTCTGTCTCCCTCAAATTGTGCATTTAGCATGGTCCTGGTTGCAAAGAATTGGCTTTGATCTCTTTTGCTGTTGCAGACCTCTGCTCTTCACCATTGTAATGGCTAATCCCTCGGAGACCTGCGAAATGTGAGGACTTGCCTGCTACAGCCTGGGGTCCAAATGGAAAAGGCTGTTGCTGCTGTGCTGAATTACCCAGGGTTCCACTTTCCTTTCAACTCCCCTTCACCAGATTAGAAATTGCCCCGCGCTCTCGTATCAAGATGCGACCCAGTACTTCTGCTCCCCACCACTGCTGTGGGTCCAATCAGGACCATGACTGCTGTCTGATTGGTTCTTCGCGTGG